>NW_019739214.1:1489338-1618003 GCF_002891405.2 Cryptotermes secundus
GATAGAAGTGACAAGAAGACGAGGAAGAAGACGTAAGAAGATGCTGGATGACCTTGGGGACAGAAGAGGATACTGTCATTTGAAGGAGAAAGCTCTAGATCGCATTAAGTGGAGGAATTGTTTTGAAAGAGACTGTGGACCTGTCGTCTTGACAGATTACTGATGATGATGATGATGATATGTATTTGTGAAGTGAAAGCGGTTTGCAATGTGTAACTGGCCGCAACTAAGAAACAGTTTGAGCTCAATTGGCGGAATATTGTGTGAGCGTAAAGACAAATTAGTTCAAAGACTCTTTTCTGTAATATATTAACTACTATTACTGCAAGTTCCAGTTATTATAAACTCATGACATGTCTTCATCAAAGTGCAGCAGCTAAGACACTGTTGAACTTGATGTTATCACGGCGGTATTTACGAGGATCATTATCTTGTTGGATGTTACGACGTGTGCTCTGGTAGAAGGTTATCGACTTTTCGGAGAAAGATTCTGCCTCTGTGTTCAGTGTCGAAGATGAAGCCGAGGAAGTGAGCAGCAGTTCCTCACATCTCAGATAAAAACGTTATGCTGTGATGTTATTTCTCATAGCATGGACTACTGTACTGTGATTCTTCGAACCTGCCAGAGTCTAGTAGACTTACAAATTCATTTGACAATGTTTCTGATTGAATTTCGCGATTTGAGTCGTTCAAGAAAACGTGTGTTTGGCTAACTTGAGGAGAGCAAATAGTTCCTCTGTTATTTTAGCAATACCAAGAATTTTACAGAAACAGACAGTTTATTGCCGTGTTCACGAGAACCCTCCACTGATTCCCATTCTAAACCACATGAGCAGTCGACACCCACCAATTCTTTTAAGATCCCGTTTAATATTTTTCCTTCCATTTACGCGTAGGTCTTCCAGTTTGGGCTCTTTCCTTTAGACTTTCCGTACCTCAGTACTGTACTCATTCATTTTCCGTCTCATGCGTAATACAATTACCCGCCGATATCGCCTCTGATTTGATCATCTTGTCCTCGTAAAATGTTCTAGGGATACCTGTTACTCCTCACCCTTATACCCTCAGCATATCGTTCTCAAATACCACAAGTCTGTGTTACTCCCTTAGTCTGACAGATTATTTTGATGTTTTTACAAAATAAAGGGACAACATTGTAATTATATTTTTACGAATTGGGGAGGGTTCGCTCCTGACGGGTTCTGGACTAGATGGCTGGATTGATTGCTCCGTATACATTCATACAACTCGGGACAGGCAATACAGCGCTATCGCTGTTCACCGTCACGCAAGCACTACGGTTATCAGTCTTCACTAGTCGTGTCCTGGCAACGGATTTATAACAGTCTCACTGTAACTTCAAATCACACATGAAGTCTTCTTTTCACAATCTAATTCGTTTCTTGTCAGTTCTTCTGAATAACCTTCGACTGCCATCTCCAGAACTCGACCCAGTTCTCGACAACAACTCTGTCAAGTGAACTCTTCTTCAAATGAACTCTCTCAGCTTCTGACGACACCTAACTGCTCCCTTGGAACTTCCCATTGTATAGCCTTGGGGGGGGGGCTCCACGGAAAACGTCGTTTTCTATTGCTCTATATTGTTTTAGGCGTGTTTACTGATCCGTTGCTTAGGAATAAGTGTCCTATTGTTGCACGCGTTGGCACCCGCGGAAATGTGTTTACCGAGTGGTTGCCCAGCGGTGTATACTTCATAATATGTTCTAATCTGAAGTTCTTGGTTTACATGTGCGAAGACAGAAGATTCTGAAGTGAATGGTAGCAAGCATTCCCCCAGTTAAGTCTGATTTAGTTTCTTTACGAAATTAATTTTGATCTCATAGCGTTGTCCTCAGATATCTGCAGTTGCACCTAGATCAGTCTGCTTGCTATGGACGCGTGTTAATGTTTTCATAAATATTGTATTTACATTTCAAATACAAAACACGGAAGTTTAGTAGAAGACACGTAGAGTGTACATATATGTGGGTAAAAGATATGCTGCGGCCGGTCCTGCAGACATGCAAAGTTCTTCCGCTACTCTAAGCGCATGCGCTAGCAGTTGCCTAAGGACTTGATCGTATGCGTCATTTGAACTAAACAATTACATGACTGGCTTCCTTTTGTGAAGCTAATAGTCACCCAACTAGTCAAAAAATTTCCGGCCTTTGATGGAGCAGGTTCTCTAGACTTCGGCTCTGGACCATCTCCTCGGCCAGACGAATCCACTCCACAACCTTGCATCACTTTTCTCCAACACCCATTTTGATAATATTGTGACATATAGACCCATTTCCAAGTTACATCTCTGTAAACAGGCGACAATACAACAGCCATTGCTAGGGAATAGCTCTGTAGACACGTTGTTCCCTGGCAACGAGAGAACACGCAATGATGGAAGAGATGTTTTCTGTGCGGTCCGTGCCGGAACGAATACTAGTAGTTCAGTTGCTGATTTGTTTATTAATATATGAATCTGTGTATTTTCTCTCTCTTCATTTAGTTAGTTGAGAGTTGCAATTGTGAGAAGTGAGACGCTGGTAGCTGAGGCCGAGTAAAATTAGGGAACTCAGAGGAAGGGGAACATCCGTCGTTGGAAGCCACTACGAAGCAACAGCTAGTAAGAATGAGAAGACTTTTTGTGTGCTGTAGTTACAGTGATCTTTGAGGTGTGTAAATCAGTCATATTGACGTAGTTAGTTATAGTTACGAGTATAAGTGTCCAATAAATTCGAATACTAATCCAAACCTCGTCTATAGTCACTCAATCACGTCACAATATTTTAGTCGGAAATCCTGAAGAGAAATGACTACATGGGATATTTAGGCGTAGGTATGATGATTTCACTAAATGGATCTAAGAAATAGAATGTGATGATATAGACGGGATCATATCCAGTGAGGGATTTTGTGAACGCAGTAATGAAGGTCCCAGTTTCAAGTCTCGATGAGGTCATTGGATTTTTTCAATTGACCTAATCCTTCCAGCCGCACTATGGCCCTGGGGTCGACTCAGCCTATAACAGAAATGAGTCCCAGGGATTTATTAAATAATTTTCCTGGGGCGTAAAGCGCGGCCGACGCTGAAAGCCTTACCGCCATCTTTGAGTCGATTGTCTAGATAATGGGGGACCCTCAATGTCTCACAACCTTATGGGCCTTCACGGCCTGTTAGCCTACAGGGATAGCTTTACTTTTTACTCTCACCAGAATTAAAAATTACGGGGACTTCTTAAGTGAGTGGTCAGTTTCACGCCTCTGCCGCTTTACCCCTGGGGAAAGAACCCTCGGTACTCATTGGATAGGAGGCTGGGTGGGCCCCAGAGTCGATCTGGATAACATGGAAAACGAGAAAATTCTTTACCTTACCGGGACTCGAACTCCGTCCCCTCGGTCATCCAGCCCGTAGCCATTCGCTATACCGACTACGCTATCCCGGCTCCTGTCTCCTATCGTTCCGGTAATAATTTGCAAATATTTGAATGATTCGCGTTATTTTGCTGTTCTGAGGCTTTGACGATTGTCCACTGTTGATGCTGATTCTGCTTTTGGTTCTTTAGACTACTCAAACGGTGCAAATACCTAAGAGCAGAAGTAATACTGTATTGTTTTGAATTCAATGCCCCTTTTTTCATTAATACGCCTTCAGCATCTATTTAAGTGTCTCCACAGTTGTTAAAGAAACGTGAAGTATGCTTACATTGTTCTATCGAAGTAGAATTGTTGTCAAGGCTGGTAGGAGACAGAGGGCTGT
The DNA here is from genome assembly GCF_002891405.2 of Cryptotermes secundus. Taxonomy (NCBI): domain Eukaryota; kingdom Metazoa; phylum Arthropoda; class Insecta; order Blattodea; family Kalotermitidae; genus Cryptotermes; species Cryptotermes secundus. The sequence continues at coordinate 1,493,093 of NW_019739214.1, forward strand.
GAAGCATCAAAACTGGTTTTCTCTCCTTTAAAGATCCTCTGTGGCTGCTATAATGAGGGAATCTTGGACTGGAGTAACATATAGTTTAATAGGACTGCAAACTAAAGTGACTGAACTCACTGCACCTTGACCGGTCACGCGAAACGGAATCGTGTTCAGTCTGGTACAATAATTTCGTCGCCTGTCATGTCTTTAAATATTTATTGGTTTCTGAAGCAATTAATTTATTATTTTCTTGCCTCCAATCCGAGAGCAGTTCTGTTCCAGTTAAGTAATTATTTTATTATAGGGTAAGTCTATGTAAGCCGGTCACGGTAGCCGAGCGGCCTAAGGCATGCACTGTCTTCGCTCGCTCGGAAACCGAGATCGTGGGTTCGAATCCCACTCAGGGCATGGATGTTTATGTGCGTTTTTCTGTGTTTGTCTACAGGTAGAGGCCTTGCGACGAGCTGATCACTCGCCCAAGGAGTCCTACCGTAAGTGTAAGATCTAGAAAAACCGAAGTGAACGGAGAAGTTCATGGAGGTAGGCCTAGGCCCAAATTGGGGCTGTAGCGCCACAGGAAAAAAAAAAAGTCTATGTAAAGTGAAGTTGTCCCTGTACTTAATCAATATTACAGCTCTGAAAATGATACAGTGTTGCAGCGTGTACAGCGTTGCTATGCAATAAGTGAATAAACAACGGTGCTGTGCAACTTCTTTCTAGGCAACGGATCGATGAACACGTTCCCGCGTCAACGAATACGAACACAACAATAGAGTTATTATATAAACGATGTTTTGTACTCGGCCTGTGCACCATGGTTATAAGGAAGACATTTGGGGCTACCCAGTTGGTAATTTCAGTTGTCAGTTGAGAGGTAGTTCACTACAGGAGGCTTAGTTCCACGACTGTTCAGTTGAAAGTCGGGTTGTAAAGAGAAGACGGGTAGGTGAGTGTGAAATGGCCACCATCCCGGCAGTTGCCAGTTGACAGTTGAGTTATGCATGGGAGGCTGTGAAGACAGAACCTGAGCGTGGGAAGCTGAAGATTCGCCACTGTTAGAAGCCGTTGTTAGGGAATGGCTGATGAATACACGGCAGGCTGGAAAAAGACTTAGCGGCAGCTGTGACGATTTATAAAGTGTTGAGATTTGCGATAGTAATTACTTGTATTTCCTATTCAATACATCCATTCAATAATCCACATCCCTTCTATAGTCACACACCCCTAAATCGGGCCTACTCCTAGATATTTCTTTGTAAAACTAAAACACAATGTAAAGCTGGAGTGTGATCAGCTCAGCTATTTAAGTTTGACACTAGTCCTCGCCAGCACAGTCATTCTTGGTTCCGAATCCCGCCTAACTCATGACCATATTTTACTGGCTCGCGACCCTGAGAGTCGTGCAGCTCCTCAGGATGTTGAAGTTCTGTGATTCCACCTTATATTACACATTTAAGTCTATTAAACAGCTGAGTTCGTAGGCGTTCAAACATATATGAATGTGAGAGATATTGTGTGTTAATGAAATTGGAAGTGAAATGGACAATATACAGAGTGTTCCAGGAAGAATGTGCCAGACTTCGGGAGGATGTTCCTTATGTTAAAGTATGCCGATATAACCCAAAACACCTATGTCCAAAGTTGAACGGATATGGAGATAATGGCCAGAGAAGTGTGAAACTTTGAGAGGTGTTAGACGCTTGTTGATTAACAAATACATATTAAAACTGGCAGGAATATGTGGTTTCTGTAATGTTAATAATGTACGTAACATCAAACTAACTTGTGAGTGACATGAAGCCATTAAATTCAACTACAAAAACTTGCACGCCATGTCATAGTTGTCATTTGGGTTCCAAGTACTATACATGACACATGAATTGCAAGCACTGACGTAACATGGCTGACTGCGCATTCTGGTATGCGAGCGTATGCGGCTAGTGTGATCCGTTATCACCACACTCAAGGACAAACATCGATAAGACTTGTCAGCTGACAGGTACAGTGCGTGGACCCGCCAGAAGACCACACTTTTCTCAGGCCATTATCTCCGTAACTGTTCAACTTTGGACATAGGTGTTTTGGGTTATATCGGCATACTTCAACACAAGGAACACCCTCCCGAAGTCTGGAACATCCCTCCTGGGACATTCTGTATATCTAGAATATGCTAACTCTGAGCGAGGGTACACCAAGGAAACTGGCAACCGCAACGCAACCGCAATTTCCGAGAATTGTTATCAGCCTGAGTTGAACACTTGTTACTGAATGGAGCAGCGCAAATTGAGGAAACGGTAACGCAGCTTCGGTTGCGTTGCGGTTGCCAGTTTCCTTGGTGTAACCTCGGCCCTAAAGATTTAAGTCATATTCCGCAGTCAGTTGCAGGAATTGCCCAGTACATTTGTAATAAATCCCACGTACTGGACGAATTAATTTATTATTTTCTTACCTGTAAGTCGAGAGTAGTTCTGTGCCACTTGTAACGAATATACTTATTTCATATTATATGACAGGTCGTAAGTGAAGTAAAGTTGTCCCTGTGCTTAATTAAGTACCACAGTTCTGATAAATACTACTTCTCCGATTAAAAAATAGTATAATGCAATCACCTCATTTCTTGGTACATGATGAGAACGGTTCTGTGCATCATGATTCATCACAGTGTTGTCTGTCGAGCATAATTATCCTCACATTCTTTCTCTCTTTTATTTAAATCTGCTTTCATGTAGTTGCGTCACGTTTCTGAAATGTCTGCTGCTGCGTAGCCACTTCTCTATGTACGTAGTTTGTATGTAGTATGGATTGTGCTGAAGTACTTATTCGTTTGAATATACTAAGATTAACCTATTGAGTACTCATAACATTGAAACAGCGAATTCGTTCAATGCGCAATAGTACATTACAATTAAAGGAAAGTACACACCTATTTCAATATTGTGCTTGAGTACCATTCTTTATGTATGGTAAACCATTAAAATGGCATGTACTGTCTTCGCTCGCTTGGAACCCGGAATCGTGGGTTCGAATCCCACTCAGGGCATTGATATTTAGTCTGTGTCTATGCGTTTTTTTTTGTGTTTGTGTACATGTAGAGGCCTTGCGACGAGCTGATCACCCGCCCATGGAGTCCTACCGAATGTGTAAGATCTAGAATAACCGAGGTGAACGGAGAAGTTCATGGAGGTAGGCCTAGGCCCACTGGGTCTGTAGTGCCAAGGAAAAATAAGTACTAAACAGTTTCCTATTTCCTCAAATATTCTGCATCTCGAAAAATGCCTGAAACAGATGTTGTACGTTTCAACGAAATCTTTATCTCCATTTAACTAATTCAATGGAACACAGTTCTCCCTGAGAAGCAAAAGGACATTTAGCTGATCAAGGAATTCCCCACATCTTGCAGAAGTGGAGTGTTTACTGCTGTGTTCACATATAATAGCCACTGGGCCCTATCCTGTACCAGATAAATCATGCACACTTCGTCACACCGCATTTTAAAATTATTCTTAAATACCATCCTCCCACATATGTTGAAGCCTTCCAAGTGGTCTCTTCTTCTCAGATCTTCCAATTAGAATAGTCTACGCACGCATCTCCTCTCCAACGCTAATTTTATTTTATTTTCCCTACTATTCACTCTAATAATATTTACTGAGGAGTAAAAACTATAAAGTTCCGAAAAATACTGGACATTACTGCTGGAGGCTGTAATACGATTTCTACGCTGCACGCAGAAGCTGTGAATAGAAATAGACTGGTGCATATTACAAGGTCGATATTGGAAGGGAGATCTTCCTTCCATTCTGACCCCACAGTCACGCCTGGGTCAAGGTTAATCGTTAATCGACATCTCACATATCGCCAATACACGCAGCCAGAGGAAACACTGTGGCACGTCTAAAGTGTAACGATTTCATTTGCTACGAGTTTATGTATTCATTCTTGGTTTATTCACAGACGCTTTCATTAGGTCGGATTGCATAAAGCCGAACGATGATTAGTCGACAGTAAGTTGGTAAGGATGTGGAACGAAGTGACTGTTGCCTAATTTGAGGCACTAACTCTGCATTTCTCTGGAGGGATTGAGGAACACCACAAAATCCCTCGGTCAGGAAAGAAACTAAATATCCTGAGTGGGATTCGAACTCACGATCCCGGTTTCCCAGCGAGCGAAGACAGTACATACCTTAGACCAGTGTTCCGCAACCGGTGTGCCGTCACAAGGTGAAAGGTGTGACGTGAACTTTTACCTATTGTAAGAAATTAATTGTCGAAGTTTATTCGTTTTATTTTATCCCAGTTACCGTGTTTCATATGCTTGTATTTTATTCTCAGCCACTGCACTGATTAAATAAGTTGATGCTTGTTTATTCTTTAACATGCTGTGATTTTTATGTACAGTGATGTTGTATTCTAAGAAATTAAACGTAAATTATTTACTCACAGTTGTTGTTATTATTGATTTATTTTTATTTTTCTCGCATCTACGCAGCTTCTTTGATATGCTTGCCGCATGTTCTATGTACGTGCTTTTCCATAAAACTGCAGGGATTAGCATGGGTTTTCCTGTCTTTTATAAGGCTGTTTTGGTATTTGTCCCTGTTTGTTAGAAGTTAGAGCTTCTTCAACTTTATGACTTTCTTCCTGTAAGGATGCACCCACCGATTGTTGGACTTCATTTAAAATTATAAACATTTAAAAAATAAGTCGGTATAGTGTTACTTCTTCCGTTTAAAGAGCAGAGATCCCGCGTTTTACAATTGTTTCAGTTCGATCACAGCTGTGCTCTGAAGTACTTCGCAAATTTTGGTTGCTAGTTAGAGAATTACAGATGGGTCGTTTGAGATGTCCCCGACTGTATGACGACTTGCTGACGGGAATAAATTGGTGATGGACACAATGAAAGAACATTTAGAAATGCTGCAGCAGAAATTCAGTAAGTATTTTGGAGAGAGTGTACAAGATTTCGACTGGGTTCGTGATCCATTTGTTGTGAATTCAGAACATCTTCCGATTAATATACAAGAGGAACTCGCAGATTTAAAAGCAGACAGAACATTGAAACTAAAACTTCTCGAAGTACCTTTGGATACGTTTTGGTTGGCAATAAGGAGCGAATACCCGGCTATCTCCACGATGGCAGTTAATGTGTTATTGCCATTTTAAACTACATATTTGTGTGAACTGGGGTTCTCGACGTTAACTGAAATTAAGACATCAAAGAGGGAGCGGCTCAAATCCATCGATGAAGAAATGAGACTTGCGTTGTCAACGATTCCACCACGGATCAGTCGCCTGTGTGCAGCTACTCAGGCGCAAGTATCACATTGAAGGTATGAGTAGAATTACTGTAGTTACTTTAATAGTAATAGAAGTGTATTTTCTACACACTACAGTGAATTAAAGTTCATTAAGTGCTAGTAAATGCACCAGTCTATTTCTGTTTAATTATAATAAAATAACTGCATAATAATATTATAGTAATAAGTTGATCACGTTACGTATTTATATTGTGACATGTTGCGAAATCCGAGCCCCCCCCCACACCAGCAGTGACGCGGCGGGTGAGTCAGCGCTCCCCTCCCACCCCTCAGCGGTAACGTAACGCTCGCGGTAATAGGCGAGTAATCACCCCGCAATGCGCAACGCGCGGTGACGTCACGAGCGGAGCCGAAGAGAGCCGAGCGGAGCCGAAGATAGCCGAGCCCCGTAACCTGGCAACTACGCAATGCTAATCAACAGCGGTGACGTCACGCTAGCAACAGCGTCCTATGCTATACACCACGTCACACTAGCAACAGCGCAAGGCTATATAAGCGGACTCCACAGCAGTGTGATTATGAGTTGAAACATAGCAGCCTGCGAGTGTGCGATAACTAAGAAGCCAGCGAGCGAAGACTTATTGTGTGCTTTCCAGACATAGTGATTGCTGTAGTACAGTTATACCCGGAGTGTGTATTTCAGGGAGACTCGTATAGCTCCCGCGTTAGTAGTACGTGAAGACAAGTGAAGACAGTGTTAAGAGATTTGTTGTAGGGTTTGTAAAGTGTGGAAACCCGTAATATTGTGATCATTAATTATAGCCGTTATTTGTAGATTGTTAAATAAACCCAATTAACCATCTCTACGGCGTATTCTGTAACGAAACACGTTACAATATTAATTGTCTGATATCACACGTTTTTGAGGGGAATAACATTTTGGTGTGCCGTGTTGAGTCATGGATACTTCATGGTGTGCCGCGAGTAGAAAAAGGTTGCGGAGCACTGCCTTAGACCGCTCGGCTACCGTGACCGTCGTTTTAATACTACGAGGTACATATTAAGATTATAAAGTTTGCAACTGTAGATCTGCATTCCCAATAATAGATTTGTGCCTGAATTGTTTAATATTAAGACCAGTGCTGTTTAAAAATACCAAATATCTTTTTTGGAAAATGTGTTTCCATAACTGGAATAGCTCTCTGTATCATCTCCATTCTCTGTCTTTTCGCCCTGGCTGTGAGAATGGTAGACTAAAAGGAGCCAAATCTTCACTGTTGCGCACCTTATTCGCCTTTCTTAGGATAAAGTAAAAGACTAATTTATGATGGTGGGTACTTTAAGCCTATGACGGAGAACTCCGTAATTCAGCATTTTTAGGTTAGTGGAATCTACCAGGTAGTAGGTTATAATCGGTCGGACATGTATGTGGGTTTCGTGGAATAATGACAGTGTACATGAAATTGGCGCCGGTCAGGGTAGCCAAGCGGTCTAAGGCATGTACTGTCTTAGCTCGCTTGGAAACCGGGACCGTGGGTTCGAATCCCACACAGGGCATGGATGTTTAGTTTGTATGTGTGTGCGTTTTCCTGTGTTTGTGTACAGGTAGAGGCCTTGCGACGAGCTGATCACCCGCCCAAGGAGTCCTACCGAATGTATAAGCTCTAGAAAAATCGAAGTGAACGGAGATGTTCATGGAGGTAGACCTAGGCCCACTGGGGCTCTAGTGCCAAGGAAAAAAAAAACAACGTGAAATTGGCAAGGAAGCCCGGTGGGAAGCGCAGCAGGAGATAGGCAGATAGGAGTAAGATAAACCTAGAGAAGTAGGGTAAGATGATCAGAGGTGAACGGAATTGGCTCAGGATCATATCCAGTGGCGGGCTTTGCTTATAGCCATGTTGGTTTTTCGGGTTTTGCTACCGTGATCATATAGTTAATTAGATTGTTAGCTACGCTGTAGCAGTAGGAAGGTCATGAGTGGTTATGAAAATGGGGTGAAATTAAAAAAGTGATATATTTAATAAGAATGAAGGCTTTCAAATGTAGGCATGATCAAAAAGGAAGTGAGACAACTAGCGAAATGGAGATTCCGTTTTATTGTTTTGCTTTCACTTATTCTGAAAAATTAGACCTTTTGGTGTCCAGAATTAGGTCGTGCTCGTCATACCAATAACATAAGCATTGCGTGCAGAAATATTCAGCTGTTGTCTAAGCCAGTGGTTCTCAACCGGTGGGCCGCGGCCCAGTACCGGGCCCTCCTCTTATCGAAAAAAGAATTTACCGGGCCGCGGTCCGACAGAGATTTAAGCCATTGGTTTTATGGTGAATGCTTGATGTGTCTGTTCATAGAAACCACAACTCTTATAGATTCCTCTCTTCAGTCATTTAATTTGTGACGTGTGTTCGGAGTGTTATATGTAGCAATGTCTTTTTTCATCATCGAGACATGATCCCTTATTGTGACATCTTCAAAGGTCATTGCCACGGGAACGAGAACAATTGTCAGTAGTCTGAAGCTGCTATTCTTATCTGCTCTTTTCTTCATTGCGAGTGGATCCAGAGTCGTATTTACTCGTGCATAACCTGACTGATATTTTTCCTCGGAGGCAGGCAACTCTGCCAGTTTGAGTGTGTAGCATTACTCGACTACATGCTTCAGAGATGTGCTAATCCTTCTTAGAGGTTAATTTAAAACTTGTCGTTTGTTTAACGATGCTCTCAGTAACTCATACTATGTAGGGTAGAATGATAGGATGATAGTGAAAATTGTGGCTTGTACACTCGTTGCTAGGCAACGACCGCGAGATAAGCACATATACAACAGGCGTTGCTAGATGACGGCTGTGTGACACGTAACAATGTAGTGACTGAAACGTTGTATCCTGCGCTGTCCGTGGCGAGGCTTTATGACGATGACCATCTACTATTTCAGAGGAGTCTTGAAACCACAGTTAGAAGAGCAGGAGGCTGGTGTGACTTTGCCGTCAGCCTGCGAGGACATGAGCCCGGGAGCAGGGGAACGTCCACTGGTGAAGACACAGCAGATTGAGAAGAAAATATATACTTTAGTGAACTGAGATTGTGTGAATTAACGATAACGCTATAGTTACTTGTAGTTTCCATTTGTTAGTGTTCAGTAAATCCAATTGCCAATCAAAACCTCGTCTATAGTCACTCCATCACGTGACATATTATATATAGTCTAGATTGTGACAGCGTAATAAGACAATTCCTGACACGGAATAGAGAATTAGAAACGAAGCAAGCGATCATGGCTAATTAAGGTATTGCTTTGGAATTTGCTTTGAATGACTAAGGAACACGACGGAAAACATCATTCAAGATGGTCATGTCCCAGCCGAGATTCGAAGTGGGCGTCTCCAGATTACAAATCAGAAGGGTTGCCGCTTGAACCACCTTGTTGGGTCTCGAAATTCATCTTCTGTGGGTACACTAATTATTTTGTTGGTAGCATGATTTGTTTCTCTGCCAGAAACAATAGGATAGATTTTCATTTGCCCATAAAATATAGCACGGTTGTTGCAAGAACCCAGAAGTTGTTATAAATAATATTGTATACTTTGTCTAAATCCACAGATAGACCACACAGAAAGGGAAGCGTTCTCTGTAGGACCCACACGACAAAATCGTGTTCCTAAAAGAGTGGTGGGATTTCATTTCCGTATATCTCCGTCACTTTTTGGTGATGTAAAGCAAAACGTATACGGATTCATAACGCGGCTCTCAAATTTTCATTTTGTATATCGCGCTGTTTCCTAGTTCCATTTCCGACAGTTAGGAAAACGATGGATTGGACGTGCTGCAGGTGAAGATGCTCCCCCTTCTCCGGTGGCCATTCCGGTCCCCGGACATAACTCCATGTGATTTCTTCTTGTGGGGGTACGTGAAAGACATGGTTTATGTATCCCCATTGCCCCAATCGCTCCAGGTTCTCCGAAGCAAAATCAATTGTGCTGTGGAGACCATCACACCTGAAATGCTGCAGCGGGTGTGGCAGAAATTCGACTATCGCATTGATGAGTGCCGGGTAACGAAAGGTGCGCATATAGAAGCACTTCGATGGGTGCACATAAAATTTGGACATTTAAGCTTCCGATTGACACATGTTATGATTATACACGGTAAGTAATACGAAATATATATGTATCTAAACCCCACCATTCTTTTAGGAACATCCAGTATAAAGATACGGTTGATTCGGATGTGAAGCGAAGTTCAAGTAATTGGTAAAGGAAGCAATACGTAACACTCACAGTTAAGGAGAAGTTTGGATGATCAAATTCAGAGAATGTTTGCTACCATTCGGTTCAGAATCCTTTAGCTCCCGTCTTCTATCTGAAATGTAAAGATTAAATATAGAAAATTATAATTTTACCTGTTTTGGATGTGAAACATTATGTCTTATTCAGCAGAAAGAAAATATACTGGGTTGTTAGAAAATACATTTCTAGGAAGAACATTTGAATATTCGTTAAAGAGAGAGATGGGGGGTGGGAAAATTGGATTCTGAGGAACATATTATCACGTGTATAAGTGACTGTATACGGGGCTTGGATTGGATATTGGATTTATTGGCCACTTGAATACAATACTCATGGCGGCAACTAATTATGTCACCATCGCTAATCTCTACATTTTACGAATAACTGCAACACCCGTTAAGTCTTTTCAGCCTGCTGTGTCTTCACCAGTCGTTCCCTGGTAACGGCATCTAACAGTGGAAAATCTTCAGCTTCCACACTCACTTTATCGCCGCTAGCTCTCAACTGCACCGATTAAGTCTTCTCTTCACAGAATCTCTTACAACGGACTACTTTCCATACTACTTGCCTCGGGTATAACATCTCGGCACGGCTCGCGTAGAAAACACCGTTCATTGTTGTGCTCCAATTGTTTCCGTGGAAATATGCTTGTTTGCGAAGGCGTTACTCGGCAACAGCTGCTTATATTTGCCAGTTAAAAAACTGTTGCCTAGAAGCGGGTGTGTTTTGTTGTTTGTTTCGCCGTCATTACCCAATAACGGGTCTAAACGCTACAATATAATGTGTTCCATCTTCTACGATATGACGCCATGCAGTCTGCTGAAGGTTAAGTGACATTTCGGAAGAATATGTTGCCTCCATCTTCGGGGTCGAAGAATAAGCTAAGAAATAAAACAGCGTGAAGGAAGGTGGCAAGGAAAGGTACTCCTGGCGTTGTATCCCAGAAGATAGGACTCTTCACAACCTAAAATCCCGCACAATGACTAACTTAATTTATCCTTCAACCACAGTATTATAGGGGCGATGAAATAAAGGTTGATGAGATATACGAGATGTAGAATTCACGTATAAATTAGAAATCCGCGAAAGAATTTAGTCTGAAACCTAAGTAGAAGAGATCTGAACACGTTTATGCAAATTTTAAGGCTAATGAAGAGGAAGTTATGATACATTTTAAGCCACTTCCTTGACACATCAAGAGACTACGGAAAAATACGACTTATACTCTCTTGAAGCTAACTTGCATAGATCTTGAAATAGGGAAGTTATTAGAGTCATTATCTTGTCAGCGCAGAAAGACAAATCAATGCTTTTCCTTTCGTAGGTTAGACTAGCCTGTCAAGCGAATGCTAAAGGAAAGTAATCATTATCATGTTAACAGTAATCGTTTCCCTTAAACACTATAGATTTTATTTCGTAATTTACAGGTCTAGAGGTCAATTCTGGACCTGCACTTAATGAATAATATTATACGTTATTTTCTCATTTACCTGACAAAGATTCTGAGATGTTATCATTATATAGACCAATGTTGTGTCATCTTCTAACATTTACCGAAGGTAATTTTCTCAACCTACTGGCACACATTATAAACAAGTTTTGCAGTAGTAATGAACCCAAGATTATACAGTAAAGAACAGTTAATCCTAATACATGTTACTGTCGTCACTGAGAAGACAACGTAGACACCTAAGCGAAGCTTTATGTGTGCCACAATGTTGCATTTTTCAGGGTTTCGGATTTACGTGGTATGACAATAAAGTTCACGAACTCGACGCGGTAGAAGTGCTACATACCTCATTGCTGAGTGTCACTGTGGTGGCCTTCAAGTACTCCCCTTGGGAAGCTATGCACCAATGCCAGCGCCTAGGCCACCCTTCAAAACAATTTTGGAACTGGTTTTATGGAATGGCCTTCAGAGCTGTCGTCGTATTACTCATATCATCAATATCATCAAAATGTCTTCCTTTCAATATGTCCTTTATCTTCAGGAACATTGGGGTCTAGATCCCGTGAATAAGGGGGGTGGTGTTCCTGCACAGATATTTGTTCACTAGCTAAAAACTCCCTCACAGACAGTGCTCTAATTCAAGCTCCGACATTCGCGCGGCGGCACACCAAAACACACTCAGAAAGAGACTACCATATATCAACAACAACACAGCTGTGAAACGCTGATATGCCAATGTCATCAAATTATACTGAGATTTCTCTCCACTGTTGCTACGGCAAGCACATGGTGGCGAGTTCTCGAACTTTATTGTCAGACCATGTATATTCTTCACAATTGTGTTTCTGTTTTATCAAAAAAAAAAGGGGGGGGGACTTGTTTGCATGAAAGTGACTACATAATGTTAGAGTTAGGACTGGTAAAAATTCCGTCCACATGATGAGAATCTATGCTGGAAATGAGATGCAATTTTAGGTTACTAATCTGCCTTGAACTTTGTAACATACTACCTTGTATGATACAAAATGGTTGCTGTCGACCTTTCTATTAGGAATGTTGGGAAAGAAGACAGTGAGATTTATTTCCCTAGAACGCGAAGCGTCAAAGAACAGCGCCGAGGAGAATATTCGCTCTTAAAGAGAGTAGTGGAAAAATTGCATAATGAGGGACTTCATAATTTGTACTCTACACGGAATAATATTTCGGTGTGGAATCGAGGAGGATAAGGTGACCAGGATGTGTAGCATGATTGGGAGAAATGAGAAATGCATACCATATTTTAATCGTGAAACCAAAAGATATAGAACACTTTGTAGACCTAGAAGAAAATTGAAAGTAATACTAAGATCGTTATTAAAAGAATGGATTGCGAAGATGTGAAATGGCGAGCTATCATTCGATTCTTTTCTTTTTAAGGTGGCGCTGAGGAGGATGAATAGGTGGTGAAAGTGTAAGGATAAATAGCTCAACTAAGCCGTACGCTTCTTATTGTATTGGCATGTGGCCGGTGGGTGAATGCCTAGCATGTAATAGCTGCATGACTTATTTCCCATACATCAAGTATTGTTTCGCATGATTTGTAATTGTTTTTCCCCAAAGGCCAGATTTTTTCTCAAAGTGGTAATCGAAGATGACGAACTGACTTTTATGTTTTAACCCGTTTAAGCTTTGACACATTATAATAGTTGAGAAATGTACAGGCGTATGAGTATTACGTAACATAATATTGTATTTCAGCATCCAATTGCATTGGTGTATCACTTTATACATTTACATTCGTCTTTACTGCAACTTTGTTTATAATTTCTCCTTAATTTAAAATAATATTAAAATTACAATTAAACTGCTATATATTTCGGCCTTACTTGGTCATCCTCAGGCAATTGTCTATTTGTTGAACTGTTTATAACAATAAAGTGACATACACTCGACTAGAATAACAATATATTAAGGGGGCACATAAGAATAACGATAACAGCACCAACAAGCCGATATTCATAGTACTAAACAAAACATCACAAAAAAAAAAACACGGACGCCACAAGAAGGAGGTATTCAAGGACAGATAAAGAGTGATGTTCTCAAGCAAATGTATCTTAATTTTAACGACGAAAATGGAATAACTTTGGAATATTTTGACTTGAGAACTAATTCAGTGTAGCAATTTCAACAAATGAAGAGTTGCCTCAGGGTGGCCAATTAAGGCCGAAACATGTAGGACTTTAATTGTAGTTTTAATATTACTTTAAACTAAGCAGAAATTGCTATTTTTAGCTAGCTGAATAGGGCGTTCCTTGTTTACAAACTACGAGTAGTAGGGTTATGTAATTGTAAAAAGGTAAAGTTGTCCCTGTAACAGGCCGTGAAGGCCCATGGGAGTGTGAGATTTCGAGGCTCCCTTATCTTCTAGACAGTAGGCTCATAGATGGCGGTAAGGTTGTCAGCCTTACATGCAAGCCGCCCTTCATCCCATAGGAATCTTCCTGGTACTCATTTCTGTTAGAGGCTGAGTCGATCCCAGGTCCATAGTGCGGCTCGAAGGATTAGGTAAACTGAAAATCCAGCGACCTTATTTGGACTCGAACCCGCAACCTTCCGGCTTGTAGCATTGTGCCTCAACCAACTACGCTACCGCGTTCCCACGATGTAATGGTAAGTATGTGTTACTCGATGCTACTTTTTATTTTAATTAGCTGGGCACTGGCTAACAGTTAATAAGCGGCTTTTTTATACTTATACATTTTCTTAAATCTAATGCGTTTCAAAAACTCCAAACTTGTTGAATTTCGTACTGCATACAGATCAAAATTTTCAGCGAATTACAAATAAAGAGAAATTGTATTCTGGGATATGACCATGTATAGTCTTCTAGACGTTTACTGACGTTTCAGAGTAAAGTGTTAAGTTCATTTTCGAGCTCGAACAATAAGCAAAGCTTGTGCGGACTGTTTTCTGATTGCTAGGCTTACTAGTAGATTCTGAAAATGGTGGCACTGCGATCCTCCCAAATGTCGGTAAACTTCAACCAGATTACACGCGTCAGGTCCCTCAAGATGTTATTCTACATAGAAACCCCAGTCAGAACGTCATATCTCAATTAGAGACATGTCAACGGTGCACGCTTTTAAAGATATGTCTGAACACATGCAGCATCTTCAGAACTTACGTTTATGTAACAAATTCTCAAAAGGAACAGTAATAACCATGTCTTTAGTACTCATGTTCATTCATTCATCTGTAATCTGTCAGACGACAGGTCCACAGTCTCTTCCAAAACAGTTCCTCCACTTAATGCGATCTAGAGCTTTCTCCTTCAAATGAGAATACCCTCTTCTGTCCTCAAGGTCATCCAGCATCTTCTTACGTCTTCTTCCTCGTCTTCTGGTCACTTCTATCCGCCCCTCTATCTTTCCTTCAATAACTTCTTTTAGAAGGCAGTTACTGCGTAAGATATGACCAATCCAATTGGCCTTCCGTTTTCTTATTTCGTGTAGGGTATTCCTCTGCTCACTGACTCTAAATAACACTTCTTCATTTCTCACATAATCGGTCCAACTGATCTTCTCCATCCTTCTCGAACACCACATTTCGAAGCTTTCCAGGTGTTTCTGATCTACTGCCCTATGTGTCCAAGATTCAGCCCAATACAGAACTATGATCCAAATGTAGCATTTCACTAGTTTCTTTCTCAAATTTAAGTCCAATTCTTCTTCTTGCTGAATGCAGCTTTTGCCATGACAATCCTAGATTTCATTTCACAACTACACCTTCCATCATCTGTTAACAAGCTACCCAAATATTTAAAACATTTCACATTCTCCAGTTGTTTTTGGTCTATCTTTATGGTGACTATTAAGCTCAGCATTATGAACTACATTTCATTTTAGTCTTTGATTATGAACTTACTTTATTTAAATACTAATGGTGTGCCCGTTGAAAATTAAGAGGAAAACTGAACATTTCTCGTTCTGATTGTGGGTTATATGGAGAATTATTCAATTAATTTTCTCTTTCGACGTGAAAACCTTAAGTGACACATTGAAATCATAATTTCACAGAGTACGCACGCTTTAAATTTGAATATTTACAAAAATATAACCAGAAGGAACTTAATAATCGTTTAGAGGCAACTACATTTCGGCAAAGGTGGACTCGATACTACCGATTGACTACACTGCCGGTCACTGATGTCATCGTCTGATCCTACAGAAACTAACCGAGTTCAGTTGTCCACTTGATTTCCATAGAAACGAGATATCTATGAACCGATAATGCCGGCTACATGACTGATGTTTCGTCATGGTTTTTCCTAAGCCTCTCAGACAGATGATTTGGAACCTTATAACTGGTCATGATCTCTTCGTTTCACATCGATTCCTCATTCAAGTATCATCCATCCATTTGTAGGTACATAACCTCAGCATACAAAGAACTGTCGTTAAATAAACCAGGAATTAAGGGAATCAGTGAACCAATCAGTCAGTTAAGTACCTCGCATTTTAGTGAATGTATCAAACTTCTGAACGTGGTTTATCGGCATAGTTCTTTTAAAACACTTAGCTTTTCCTTCATGGGTTTGGTCTAGCAACTGCTTTCTAGTCGTTATGTGAAATACACGTAGATTGTTACTGATAGTATATGAAGACTTAAAGTGATGGAAGTGATAAAACAAGTAAGAACACTGTCTAATTTACACCACGGAGTTGAGTCCTTCTTAGGAAGCCACCAATTGCTCTGTCACGCCAGAATTTCCAAATTTATGAAATCAGAAGATTCATTGCCGTGTTAACAGGAGCCCTCCACCGGTTCCTATTATGAGCCAGATTAATCCAGTCCGTGCTGGTCACGGTAGCCGAGCGGTCTAAGGCATGCACTGTCTTCGCTCGCTCGGAAGCCGGGATCATGGGTTCGAATCCTACACAAGACATGGATGTTTAGTGTTTGTGTGTGCGTGTGCGTGCACGTGTTTTCCTGTGTTTATGTTCAGGTAGAGGCCTTGCGACGTACTGAACACCCACCCAAGAAGTCTTACCGAATGTCTCGCCAAAAGAAAAAGAATTCCAGTCCATACTACCCTATCCTATTTCTCTAGGATCTATCTTAATATTATCTTCCCACCTACATGTAGGTCTTCCTAGTGGTCTCTTTCCTTCTGGCTTTCCCACCAAAATCCTGTATGCATTCATCTTCTCCTTCATGCTTGCTACAGGCCTTGCCTGTCTCATCCTCCTTGACTTGATCATTCTGATTATATTTGACGAAGAATACAAGTTATGAAGCTCTCATTGTGCAATTCAGGAAAGAACACTGTTGTAGAAAAAAATGTAGGCCCTTCTTATAAAAAAAATATTGTCCACACATTTTTTCAGTTATCCTAGAATGAATATTATATATTGACAGGCGACTTGTATTGTGGCATTTCCAAACTCATAACTGCATCCTTTGTTTTGTACTTGTAACTTAATGTAGAACAGGATGTTCCAGTCAGCCTTGGGGAAATCCCTCGCCTAAGCTGATTTTGCCTTGTTCTGCGACTGAACATTCTCTTCTTGAATACTAGAGCAACGATGATGATCAGTGCAAACCAGTTTCTAAAAGAGATCGTTAAAAATTAGTACAGGTTTTAGAACAGCCATAAATTGATATGTTGGGATTTTGGACTTTACCCATCGTCCTGGTTTTTAAGATAACAAATAAAAACACAACGTTTNATACATTGTTTCACAGATACAAGTAGTATATTCTGCTCATTACTTCACACTATTCTACCTTCAATTTTATACATAAATGCAAATGATCATGGTTTTACAATGAGATTGATATATAGTCCTGTAAACATTGCGGATTATAAAGTAATAATCAAACAAGCAAGCGTGGAGTTAAATTTGTTTTTATTGTCACATATTAGGGTTATGTGACGTCAAAGCGTACGTGACGCGTTCTTCTGCTGCGTGTGTACGGGCCATTACCTAGCAACCGCGGTTTCTCTGCCTCCACAGATTTTGCTTTCAGCAAATACACCGCAGTATATTACTTTTTCTCTTTACCTTTATAATATATAAGAGGCACAATTCATACTTTGGCTCCTCACCAAATATTATCAGCTGATCATGTGAAGGAGGGTATGGACACAGAAAATGTATATCGAAAGTATAATCCACTTGGGAGATCTGGAGATTTGGAGAATGATATTAAAATGGGTCTAAAGGAAAGAGGACATGAGGCTGTGTACCGGAAGTGTCCAATGACAAGCTCTTGTGATTAAGGAAATGAACCTTTGGGGTGTATAAAGACTGGGATTTTTTAACCAGCTAATCGACAGTTAGCTAATCAAGTAAAGCTGTCTGCCGTGGTGTTCCTTTGCATTCATGCAATTGCAACTTGATTTTCGGCCACCTGCAGCCTTCAGTTGGGCCTGCATTTGAATCCAAGAGGTGGGTGTAGATATTACATAGTGGGATGGAGAGAACTTGGGTACAGTAATAATAGACAGCTCACTGAATCGGCAAGCAAAGAGAGATACAAAGTTGAAATATTATCCACATTTTATATGGAAGTGAAACTTGGATTAAGGTGAACAGTTTTTTTTTATGAAATTCAAGCCGTAGTAATGTATTTCTTATAAAGAGTTATCAAAGGATATTTCATATATGATACAAAATTGAAAAAAATAAATCTGCTCATGTATATGCGCGTTTATTCGGTGAATGGTCGAACATGTTTAGAATATGGTCTTCCGGTTATGACACCGTATAATCTGAGAGGTGGTTACCACTCGACTAGATGATAAATGTCGTATCTCCGAATCTTCAACATTGTGAAAACCTCAAGTAAAAAAAAATCGCTTAGTGGGGGGTGGAGTCCAACTGGGTCCACTCGGCACGGCGGCAACTGATTGGCCTGTTGTAGCCTGCCCCGGGTGATTATGATGATGGAGAATTTGGTAGAATGAAGATTGACAGGGGAAACCGAAGTACTCGGAGAAAACCTGCCCCAGCGCCACTTTACCCACCACAAATCCCACTTGACATGACTCGGGATCGAACCCGGGCCGCCGCGGTGGGAAGCCAGCGACTAACCGCTTGAGCTATGACGCGGCCAAACCTCAAGTAATATTTGGAACACTTTATTGTTTCCAAGAAAAAAAGTGGTTTTGAAAAGAACGGCCAATGACAGACTCCAAAAATGTTGGTCTTCTTTCAGAACCAAGACAGTTTAAAGGATGGACATGCGGTTTCACCTGTCTAAACTGTGCAGGACAGAAGAGACATGAATTAATTTGTCTTCTGGATTGTGACACTATGTAGTATTATAGATGGAGACCGACGTTTCGGATGTTGATACCCGTTTACCGTACTGCACGGTGTCACGTCCCAGATGTCTATAATTTGAGGACTCACCTCAGAAGACATGTCATAAACTTCTACATCAGATGTGACTGGCCATCCAGTATGATAGTAGCACATATTAAGTGCCTGCCACTGAATGTACCCCGACAGTCTGTATAGCAGTGCTTTCTGCGCTTACATGTACCGAAACACAGGCATTCACGAATTAAAACTTTTAATGCCTCCCAAGGTGACTGCCGTTTCTGAATTGTGGGTATATCAGTTTTCTAAATTCCATTCTTCACATGGAATGCCTAACATTATACGTATACATTGATGCATCTGTGTGTTTGAAGCTGAATATTACTTTCACTCGACGAAGGAAAGTAAAAACAAGATAATATTATTGAGCTATAATTAGCTATAAGACTTGTGCAAATGACACAAGTTTCCACGTCTTGTCTTTTCTGTGTCTGTATGTGTTTATTGCATTTTTCCCTCGTGTTTGCCTTATAATTGGCCTCTGAGCTATTCAGTAAGCAAGTAGGTAAATAAAGGATTACATTAAAACATGATTTCAGTGCAGTGGGTATAGCGACTGGCTACGGGCTGGATGATCGAGGAGTCGGATTTCGAGTCCCTGTAGGGTCAAGAATTTTGTCTTCTCCGCAGCGTTCAGACTGGATCTGGGGAGAGAGATAACTTTACTTTATTTGCAGTACAGAGAATTTAAATCGAAAACCAATGGAATTCAGTATAAAGAATATGTTTAAAACAAATATAATATCACTGATGACATTGGCGAGGCTACACTGATGTCCAAACGTGTGGTAATGCAATTGGTTTATTTATATTAATATAATCTTACGTTATGACCAATCAGTTTATTGCCTTACCTGACAAAATATTTCGGCTCATTAGTATATTGGAGAATATATGTTCGTGTTTCATGTCATAAATTTTAATATTTTAAACTTTGTCAAGCTGTAATGTAAATTGAAAAATGCCGTCTTCTGGGATGTGGCGCCGTGTAGATCTTGTGTGAACCGACGCTTCTCCGAAACGTCGGTTCACAAAGAGATCTAGACGGCGCTACATCCCAGAAGACGGCATTCTTCATAGTCAACGCTGTGACTAACATGAATTATAAGTCGTAGAACATATTGGTGTAGGGCAGACATGTCCAACTTCAAACAGGTTGTGATCGACTTTTTACTGTCAAAACTACCAGTGATGTACACCCCCTCCTATCGTCATACCTCGCTTTAAGCAAAAATATTGGTAAAAATAACACAACACATATTTGTTGTAAAAGCAACATACATTGAAAGTACAGACTTACCTTGTTCGTTAGTGAGACGTCTGAGTGTACATTTCATCCACCAGCTGTTGGAAGTCAGGTGAGCATTGGGTGAGGGCCAGTGTCATACAATCCTGGAGATGTTCATCTGTCATGTTGGAACGTGTTTACTCTTTGTCATTTTTAGGTAAGAAAACGCAGATTCGCACAAATAAGTTGAACCGAAACAGGAGTGAATTTCACTGCTTCTTCTTAAGTTGGGAAATTTGTGCCTAGGCACTAACTTCCAAAACGAATCATGTCGAGCACGAGTCTTGAGAAATATGTCATTTTTAAGGGCTAATCTCTCATTTTCAAGAGATGCCTTGCTCAGTGGGTAATTTCTACAGAGAGTAGCTGCAGTTTCTTTAATGTTTAAATCTGATTTGGACGGGAATGACAAGTACTCTATAACTGTTCTAATTTTTTGGAAGCCACAGAATCTATTTCCGAAATCTTTGATAACAGAACAGATTTCGGTCACGTACTTCTCTGTCAGTCATCATTAGCTCGAATTTGTTTTGTAGGATGACACTGTACTCATCATGTCAGCAATGCATTTGTTTATACCTTGTAGTTCAAGGTTTTTTTTATTGCTAGTGGGGTGGGACTAAGTCCCTTGTACTGCGGCCACTTCTGGCCTATTGTACCTGCTCCAGATTATAGGTGGGGGTGATTGTGGAGGAATTGATGGAATGAAGATTGGTAGAGGAAACCGAAGCACTCGGAGAAAACCTGCCCCAGCGTCACTTTGTCCACCACACATTCGACTTGACCAGACCCGGGATCGAACCCGGGCCGCCGCGATGGGAAGCCAGCGACTAACCGCTTGAGCTATGGCGCGGCCCAAGTTCAAGGTTCATATCACTTAGTTTGCCTGTAAAATCAGCGAGAATGCCACCTCAAATAACCACTTCTCGTCTTCTAACTCTGGTTTCTCATCTCTCCTCTCCTTCATAAAACTGTTTATTTCACTCATCAAACTACGAAATCTCTGCAAAAATTTGTACCTACTCAGCTACCTTACATCTGTGTGCAAATTGATATCCGGTGTCCCTTCCTCAAGAGTTAGATTGAAAAGCCGTCTTTGAAGTGATTTTCCATGAATTGAATTTACATGACAGTCTTTGTATTGAGTCTCTTGCTTGCCAAAACATGCTGGTGAATGATGCAGTGGTAAGAAAGGAAATCAGGGAAGTCGCCATGCTATTTACAGAGGGCAATAAAACCATTATCCTGACCTGTCAGTAAAGGAAACAAGTTTATGTAATGGAACATTAGACTTTGTGACAAAAGATTGGAAAGAATTAAATATTTCCTGAGCCGTAGTTCTCCCTTTTAAGAAATCATTCCAAGTAGTTCTTCTTTGACGCTGAAATCTTCAAAAACCATCCGAATAAAAACTAGTAACTTGACTGTGTCTCTGATGTCTGTAGATTCATCCAGTTGGAGGGAGAAAGCAACACAACTGGAAACATCTCTCAACATCTGTTCAGTTATATTTTCACACGTCATTTCTATTCGTCGCACAATGGTGTTTCTTCGTAATTGAAGATCTTGAATAGTAGCTATGATCTCTTTCTTATTTTTAAATCCTTCCAAAAGATTATCAGCTATTTCAAGAAAACACTCTTTTACAAATTCACCTTACGTGAAAGGTTTGCATTTTTTAACGATGAGATTGCTGACCTTGAAGGATGATTTAGTTGCATTGTTAGAAAGTGACCTTGGTTTTGCCATCAACTGTTATTGAGCAGCTATTTTCGATTTAAGTTCTTTGAGCTTAAGTTTACGAATTTCACTTTTGGGTGGAAAATCAGCATTATACTTATTGCTATGGAGAGCATCATAATGACGTTCCAGATTATCCTTTTATGGCAAGGATACTGAGGCGTTGCATTTTCCACTATATTGAGGTAACTGTTTTATGACACACGCACACAGACGCGTTCGAAATGAATAAAATAACGTGGACAGAGGATCTACTGTCCCTTTGATTACAATGAGCTCATCCCCAAACTCTATATTTATTTAATGCACAGCAGAGCGACGAATCTCCACTAACATCTAATATAATAATACGTGTTACTTGTTAGTTCAACGTACGGGGATTCACAGTTGACTGGAGATTCACACGTTCTGTCGATCACTCTTGCATCAAACACACGCGGCTGACGACGATTGGTGAAATAACAGTTCACGTGATAAGGATAGAGTAGGGACTTACCCACAGTTCACTTAACACAAGTGTAAAGCAATTTTCACGTAAGCTACAGAAGTACAGAAAATGCGTACAGACTAATACGTATTTTCCCTTCAAAATCCGAATATAATCACATTATATTACAAGTGAATTCACATGCTTTTCACGTATAATTTCCATATAGGCCTATGAGATCGACCAAAGATCGTCCCGCGATCAACGCATTGTACATGCCTGGTGTAGGGTGACGCTTTCTATCTGGAGAGATGCACTGTTGTAATTCCGGCTCATACGTCGGCTACCGATTGAGAACTCTCGTGGGTTTTCCCAGTTTCTACCTGCAACTATCGAGTTCGTACAGATATCTGGATCATAAATTTCTGTTTTCAAATTCTCTCTTCTTAACCTTCCCATCTTATTCTACATTACATAACCCATGCATCTGAAACATAACCTAAATAACCTAAGAATGAATTATGTAATTGGAATTACCTAATCAATTCGTGGATTAGAACCGAGCAGGGCAGCACAGTAGTAACAATTCTGACGCTTATATAATACGTAGGCCTGCTCGGTCCTATTGCCACTTGGGAAAGGACAATTAAAACTGATGCTTTTCCTTGTTTTATTCAGTCTCCAGAAGAAAGTATTGTGACATGACGCCTGAAGCCGGAGTTGTCCATTGCTAGACAACGGCTAGCTACGAAATTAACAAACGTTCCCTCTGCAACGGAACTCGCAGAATAGTCAATTCCTAGGCATCGGTTACGCACTTTCCCGCGGCAACGAACAGGCGCAGTAATGGACAACCTTTTCGAGACGGTGATCTATATTCGGTTCACCTCGAAGTTAGTTCAGTTCAAGAGAGTTCAGTTGCAAATGATTCTTCCTTCGCCACTCGTCACTCGTAGCCCAGTAAGGAATGGAGCGAGTCTTAGGCAGTGAGTTGTTGTAATTGTAATAGAACTGCCAGTAAATCGAATCATCCAATTCGGAATCCGTTATTATTAGTCACTGAACCCCTGATACGTCGCAGTATTACCTTAAAACAGGCGACGATAATTTATTCCCTTGTACCTTCCAATTCATTTCTCCTGATTAACTCGCCTATCTCACACCATTGCAAGTATCTTCTGAAGTTTATACAGATATGTTTAGTAACCTTATAAAGAAACAAATATTCACAGACTCTAAGATGATTCCTTTAAAATATGAGCGCCGTAAGTGCAGGAAACTTCAGTTTTCAATGGAAAATTGACTGCATATTCTCTTAGTGTGCCTTGTGTACCAAGTACAACGATTGGAAGCTCTTCATCACATTATTCTCTTCTTGCAGCCACGAAGTTTATGACTTGTTGCTTCTACTTCGTACATTCCTCTTAAATACTTGTGTTGATATGCATAAATGATATATCACCATACATTCGCCTGTCTTCTGTTACAAGTCACAAGAGCATAAATCAATCTGGCTACACATTTCATCCAAACTCACCGACTTGAATAACAAAACGAAACTGAAGTGTAATTATATAAGAAAGATTGCATAAGTTTATCTTATGTACTATTTACCAAATATGGTCATTAATTCTAGAAGAAACAGGCAAAAGATGCCTTAGCGTAGGGCTACATATGGAAGTGAGAAACGAGTACATTTTCTTGGAAAATATCAGAGGAAAATGACACATATAAGACAAGCAGTGGTAAAGGTAAAATTTTCCCTGTGCTTAACTAATTAAGCACTACGCCATAAAGACGTAGGTGAGAGTGGATGTATAGATCCAAGTACTCTTGACCTCGGCATTAGATGGAGGTAGTTTATTTTCTTATGGTGGGGTGAGACTGAGTCCACTTGCTACGTCGGCCACTGATTAGCCTATAGTACCAGCCCCGGTTGATAGATGAAGAATGTGGAACAGTCGATGGAATGCGAACTGGCAGGGGAAACCGAAGTACTCGGAGGAAACCTGCCCCAATGCCACTTTGTCCACCACAAATCCCACATGAGTTGACCTAGGCTTGAACCTGGACCGCAGCGGCAGGAAGCCGGCAAACAACCGCCTGAGCTATGGCACGGCCTTAGATGGAGGTAAGTGGTCACCTTCCCCACCCTGGCTGCTTTACTCCTGTGGAAAGAGCCCGCGGTACCCATTGGAGGTTAGGTGGGCCCAAGAGCTGGTGTGGACGACGTGGAGAGGAGAAAAATCTTACCCCTACCGGAACCCTTCAGCTGTACAGCCCGTAGCCAGTCGCAGTAAGACTGAGCTATCCTCCCCGTAGACAGTGGGAGGAATAAAATGTTGAAATACTCTTAGATCATATGAGGAATGGAGTTTGAAATTGAAACTTGAATTCGCCTGGCTTGGGGCAGCTTCTGAAGTCTGGATTTCGTAAGTGCAATGGTCAAGCTTGGAGTCCCGTGAACCAGTTGACTGCGAACTGCTCAAGGATACCGTCTAAAAACGAGATAGCTGATTACGTGCTTTTAGCGATCTGCTGTGCCTGTATTTAAATGTGATGATTTGGTAATTACGTCCTTACTAGTAATTCAAACCCATGAGAACTGTTTCTCTTGACCTGATTGGCCATCGCATGCATATAATGTGGTCAATACATGTTTGACTTTTATACAGTAAATCTGAGCGTAACCTTGCCTCTGGAAAGGAAAGGTGAATGTTTCTTCTGTACCTGATCTGAGTAGTTAATCCAGAAGACTGAACAAACGGGTGTTCGTAAGACAACTTCACACTTTTCAGTAGCGGTGAGATGTAATCCAGTGCAGTACAAATATTTTACAAATGTGTTCTTGCAAAGCTGTTTGCCCTAATGGCATTGATGTTCTTATACTACAAGTACAATTCCAGTGTTGCCGAACTTATGGCTTTATAGCTATCGCACTGCACAGTCATAATTTATTTTACTTTATCTTGTTAAATATTTTCCATATTAAGAAAATGCTTCCAATAAAATACATCCAGTGCCTTCTTTGCAATGTGTTTACCATGTTAGCACTGTCCATATGCTGTAGGTATAATTCCAGTGTTTCCAAGCTGATAGCATTACAGTTATCGTCTCAGGATTTGTTTACTTATAATGTTAATGTTGTTCCTGTGCTTAATTAATTAACCACCACTTCATGAAGGTGTGGAGGAGCAGAGGTACAGATCCAACGTTCTTGACGTCAGCTTCGTGCCCCGGCCGCCTTTGTACTGGGGAAAGAACCTCCCGAACCCATTGAACAGGAGGCTTGGTGGGTTTCAGGCCCAATCTGGACACTGCGGAGGAAAGCAGAACCTCTGCTGGGAATGGAAGCTCGGCCATCTACCCCAGAGCCCGTCGCTATACTTGTATCTCTTTAAATATTTTCCATGCTAAGAAAGTGTTTCGAGTAAAATATTTGGGTCATATTTACGTCGTGATATTTTCTTACGATATGCATATTTTAACCCGATTGACAATCTTTAGAAATTAGCTAACCTTAACATCATGTATGCACCGGCATCAAATTCCATATTTACGGTAATTGTAGAGGTGCAATTAGTTTTGAGAAAAAGGTGGAATATGCTCTTGGGCTCCTGCAGGAGCGAGAAGCCAGCCATTTCTCTCCTGTTCTTTTTTTTTTTTTTTGAAAAAATAAAAATTAAAAATGAAATATTCTAAATATGAATACGAATAATTACAGCTATGTTTACAAGGGTATTATTCTATCTTGAATTCTGTAGGGTGATCAGTAGAAATCGCCTTAAATTTCTTAAGCGCAAGTATGTAAGCAAATTTCCTGGTTTTTTCCTTTAGAAAACTGGCCCTAATCCCCTTGGATAATATCCTGACTACACACATGCACGTGGTCCAAATATCTGTCCTGTGAATTCACTTGTGAGCCATTGTCCCGTTTCTTGTATTGTGAATATATGTGCAAGAATATTTTCAGATTCCTTCTCCCATATCTTATTGTCACGTATTCGGAGATTCCTGACTGATAATAATGGCTTCTGGATCAGATGATTGGATTTATTGACACTTCTCTACAATTACAATCCATTAAGACAGCTCACAATCAATGACTGTCTAAGACTCGCTCCATTCCTTACTGGACGAGTTTCGTCTCTTCCACCGTGACAAATGATGAACGAGGAATATCTCCCGAATGAATTCTGTTCACCGTTCTCACGAGTTCTCCCTTTTATAAATTCAGGAGAACCAAATAGAGACCACCTCGAACAGTTGTCACTCTGTTGTCACGGGAACGTGGTTGACGACTTGCTACCGAGCAACGGACTCGTTCGTTCTATTCGTTTCAGCGGAAACGTGATTACCAAACCGTTGCTCAGCAATGGACGTCCGCTCTGGCTCCACTATTTAGGCTTTCAGGCAGTGCTTACCGAACCGTTGCCTAGTAATCGTTATATTCGTCACAGTATTTTATTGATTTAATGACTGCTATTTCAATCATAAATTATGAACATGTTCTTGTAAAAACTGGAACATATTCTGCCAAGCAATTAACTTCCATTCGTGGGCCTGAAATAGAATGGGGACTAATTTCATTAGATACGGAATAGCTTGCCGGCCATGCCATAGCTCATGCAGTTAGTCGCCGGCTTCCCACGGTGACTGCCCTGTTTGAGTCAGATTTGTGGTGAACAGGTTGGTAGTGGGCGTTTCTTTTTTCAAATATACATCGGTTCCCCTGTCATTTTTCATCCCACAAGCTGATTTTAATCATTCTGTTATCTCCACTATATTGTGTTGATCCGAACAGCGTCGTTAAATAGCCAAGCAGTCAACGAGCCAGCCATGTTCATAAGAGGTTTCCACTATCATGTTACCTTATTGGATGGAAATTATACTTCTTTCCTGAACAAATTTACTTTAGAAACAAACAAAGTAAATTTGTCCCTGTGCTTAATTAATTAAGCACCAGAAACAAACAAAACAAACAAAAATTGTCGCTTCTCTACGATCTTAAAAATGTTAAGTTTTATATCAAATTCAGTCGCAAATGTATCTGTGCCTTGAAAACCATAGTTTAAGTTGAACTGTTATTGGTTACAATGTTTGCGAATGCGAGAGGATGTAGTGAAGTGTTTAGGGTATCGTCATAATCAGAATCAACGTTTGTTTTATAACTCTCAGATTTATAACGTTGTATTTTAGCGTCCTGTTGCACTGATTTTCGTCCATGATGATGACAAGTGAAATTGAGTGCACTAAAAGACGGACACTGCATACATATCATGGTCTCAGATTTACGTCAGAATTGTAAATATAAACCAAAAATTGTTATATGTCGAAAATAATAGTATGACATTGATATGAATCTAAATCTTTGTTTAATTAGCCACAATGCCATGCGAACATGTGGGAAAATTGAGATTAACTGCACACATTCTTAATATTTCGGTCTTGATCCGGCCTCTTTATTCTTAAGGAAATGGCTTACAATAAATGGTTGCATGTACTGCAGAGCTCTTTTTCTTTTACTTGACGGCATGGAGCTTCACTTACTCTACCCCACAGGTCATCATGGGATGGCATTAAGCACAGGGAAAACTTCACCTTTAACTTAATATACAGAGCTGTAGTAGAGCCGGCTAAAGCGTGCTCACGGGTGGTGGGAATAAGAAACGCTAGGAGGAGGGGGCCTGTTCCCCCCACTGTACCTTTCTAGCCTGCCTGTTGGTACATCTCTCCTAATACTAGCGTAGTACGAGTAATCCATTCAGAAAGAGTGTAAAAGTGGGGGTGGAGTAAGGAGTTAGCAGGAGCAGATGATGGACAGAGTGGGGGAGTATCCGTGAGGATTCTGTGGCCGGCTGCACTATAGAATAAACTTCAATGCAGTGCCTACTTACAATAAAGAACTTCACACTGTTGTCTTCCGGGCTGTGCATCGTGTAGTATTGTGAGAGGTTAATAACATATCGGAAGAATTCGCGACATCCAAAGTCAAGGTAGAAGATGGAGGCGGTATGTCCCTCCGAAACGTTTGTCTCCACCTGTAAAACTAAACAATATCTCAGGCATGAATAATTCAGTCTAAACTCTCACGATCGTTAACACCTCAGATCACACGACTGAAATTACTTCTTAGTCACCCTATTAACCTAGGCATGCGCATTGTTACACTTGGCTCGACGCGCGGCCAAGTTGGGCAGCTCGATCTCCACCAGTCTCGCTGACCCTCTCTGTCTTGGCCTGTACTAGTTTTGCCTTATTCTACACTTCTCATGGAACATAACGATGAAGCCGAGCCAGATGCTTTAAAATGTGAAACCTCTGTTTTTCGTCGCTTTCCACGTGCCTAAACCGGACTAAAGCAATGGGTGTGTGTTCGTCCATGACGGGGCTTCCTTCGTTGGCCAGAAATTCTGAAAAAACAGTTTATATGTAAGCGTCCATGCGTCACCCTCAGAAAGTGAAATTTAATGGAAAATAATAATGTAGGATGAGGGATTAACTGCATGTTTATTTAACACAGTGTTGTCTGCAGAGAAGCGCTTGGGTAGTGCTTAACTTGATGTGTTTGGACTGTCACTTTAATCCTTTATGCAGAAATGAAAGGACATCGCAGGAACTGGGAAACAATGTACATATCAGCTTCGCTGTTTGTGCTATTTGTTCAGTATCATCATCCAACAAAATTCTCAGATAGTTCGGCTGTTTCTCGTTTCTTTTTCTCTTGAGTTATGTAATAAATATATTGTGTAAATATGTCCCTCTGATGATGGTCTCTGAAGACCGAAATATGTAAGGACATAAATAATTGAAATGAGAAAAATCTTCACAAGTCACACTAGACGGAACTGTGTAACATTTCATTATAATATATCCCTTCAACTGTCTGCAGCTTGTTTCCTGGTTCTAATATATTTTTTTTGCACTTCAGTATACATCTGGTGACTTCATTTCTCTCTGTACTATGATACATTCATTTATTTCTGCGATATGTCCAGATTCTGTGGTCAATTTAGATTTGGTATTTCTTAAATATATTTGAAATTTCCGCCTCAAATATTTTGGTCGTCATCTCATTCGACTAAATAAAACTTATACCACTGAAATTTCTTTATTTAATGACCTAGTAATTTATAACATTGTTAATGAGACGGTTGAAATTTTTGTGGTTATATTTATCCAGTTTTTGAACTTCAATTTGTGTTTATTATTGCAAGTTGTAG
Source organism: Cryptotermes secundus (assembly GCF_002891405.2). Classification (NCBI taxonomy): domain Eukaryota; kingdom Metazoa; phylum Arthropoda; class Insecta; order Blattodea; family Kalotermitidae; genus Cryptotermes; species Cryptotermes secundus. The sequence goes on from NW_019739214.1 coordinate 1,522,117, forward strand.
AGGTATTTTGTTGTGAGAGGGTTGTTTATATACGAGTATATTTCAATTAAATACGGTATTACGTCATTAGCTTTGTGGTAAATAAAGTCGTATATATAACCTTGATTACTTTTATACTTCTGGAAACTCTGAACGGAAGGAATTGCTCAACACATAGGCTAATAGGGTCTAAGGCATGCACTGTCTTCGCTAGCTCGAAAGCCGGGATCGTGGGTTCGAATCCCACACAACGCATGATGTTGTTTGGTATGTGTTTCTTCTGTCTTTGTGCTGTCCTGTGTTTAGGTAGAGGCCTTGCGAAGAGCTCATCACTTGTCCAAGGAGTCCTACCGTATGTAAAGTAATCAAAATGAAAAAGAAACCTCGACATCGTAAAGGTATAAGAGGAACAGTTTAAGTAAGTAAGTAATAGGCTAGGGCCGCGCCATAGCTCAAGCGGCTAGTAGCAGGCTTCCCACCGCGGCGGCCCGGGTTCGATCCCGGGGTCTGGTCAAGTGGGATTTGTGGTGGACAAAGTGGCCCTGGGGCGGGTTTTCTGCGAGTACTTCGATTTCCCCTGCCAATCTTCATTCCACCAAATTCTTCATCATCATAATTACCCGGGGCAGGCTACAATAGGCCAATCAGTGGCCGCCGTGCCGAGTGGACCCAATTGGACTCCACCCACCACTAAGCGAATTAAAAAAAAAGTAATAGTCTAATAGGGGCACGTACAGTAATGCATTCGCGTTTTTTAATTGCTATTGCCATTAAACTTTACTAGTGAATGTTCTGTGGCGACTAGTTTGTCTGTAATATTGCTTCATCATGTCACAATACATCAGATTGTGCCTGCTTATCTTCATTTGACGGATACATGCTGTACTAGATCGCGTTCTGCTACTCACAGTGATAGACTCTGTTCATATAATCTCTTCTTGGAGCAGTGTCATATTAGGCATCTTTGCCTGAATTATAGGTTATGGGGTCATCAACGGTAACAACCATTCTTCAATCGCATTCGATATCATTATGCAATGTAGTTAAGGCGTTTCAGTGACAGCAACGCTGTAATCATCTCGTCCCCTGTTATTACTGTTCAAGGCTTCAGATTTATGTTGAACGGATGCTTCCATGTTATAATATTTTGACGTATTCACCGGATGACATTTACTGCTACCCAATAACATCACTCGTTCCTCTGTGACATGTTACTAAACGTGATGAGAGTGTTTTTATTATACTTCTACTTAATTTGTGTTGCATAGGTTAAGCTTCATTTTTATTGTGACATGACGCCTGAAAGCCAGAATAGTGAAATCAGAGGAGACGTACATTGCTAAGCAATTGCTCGATAAACATATTTCCATGGCAACAAATATGCATTCAACAACCGATTATTATTATTATTATTATTATTATTATTGGAGGGGTTGGGTTTCCCCATGCACCGCGACCAGTGGTCTATGGTACGTCCCCCTGTGATATTCTACCAGTCTCTATACCTTACCGACACTGGTGCGTGCCATCAGTCCCGACTCAGCCAGCGAGTTCGGCCTCTACTGGTTCAGCGGTATCTAGATGCTTCCCCCATCTACCAGAGGCGATAGAGACTATTGTTGGGCGTGAAACGTCCTTGTAATTTGGCTCAGAGACGACCTTCTTTACGTGCCGTAAAGCTACGACACGGGGCCCACGGCTTAAAGTCCCTCCCGGAGGACTTGTTCCCTGAATTCTTCCGCCCTTAAAAATTCCACGACCTCCGCCGTTTTTTAATCCGCGTACCTTGACTCATGGGGTGGGAACGTTACCCCTAGACTACGGAGGCCGCTCAACAACCGAATAACTTCCGTTTCTATGCAACGGCGCTGTAAAACGACTTCCCAACAATAGAGAGGTTGTGTTTTGTGCGTGGTCCGTGCCAAGGAGTTATAAAAAGGACAAAGAAGGTAGTTTGAGTCAGTTGAGTTTCGAGACCTCAGCCTGCCGGAATATGAGCTTGGGAGCAGGGGAATAGAATTGAGAGTCGGCAGTCTAAGGTGACTGAGAAGAAATGGCAAGAATGGAATTAGATTGTGCAAAGAAGGCTTCATGTATGCAGCAGTGACAGTGAGACTGTTCTAAACCCGTTGCCAGGATACGGCTAGTGAAGACTGAGAATCCTAGTGTGTTTGTAACAGTGAACTCTAAAGTGTGGAGAGAGCGATAGCGTTGTAATTGCTTGTAGTCCCGAGATGTGTGAATACGGTGTCAGTAAATACAATCATCAATTCCTGAACCCGTCTATAAATCACGCACAACCTCTACACGTGACATAAATACTGAATTGCTTTACGTTACAAATGCGTCTCGTATGATGACTTCTGTCTCATTTTACAACGAATGGGACTTCCAGATAGTTGTGCCCTACTTACACAAGATGATTAGTCTTTTTGTTGACACTTATCTGTGTTTTCTCCACTTTCTCACTGAAAGGGTATTCATAACGGTAACGCTCTGGACTCGTATTCGCTAGGATCTCGGTTCGATTCCCGGTCAGGACGCTGAGTATCCCGACTGGAGTCTTTTATGACTTTCTTCATTCTCTCCAGGTAAATTCTGCCGGGATAATACCTGGATTTGCTCGAGATATCTCCCTTTCAATTCCTTTCTAATTTATCCTTCATCAGTTTTCCGTTTGATGTGTGTAGTCTTACACACTGATAGCTTCTTGATACAACCCACAACTCCCTTTGCTTTTGTTGTATTCTTTTCACTATTTCGTTTTGTTTTCTTCGACATTTTTCATACTTTCTGCTGTATTTCCTGTATGTTTTCTTGTTTTATATATTTATGTATTGTGTGGGTTTTTCCATGAATATATACATATATTTAGCACGCAGCTGCGATACCTTCTGCATGTATATAAGAACTACTGGTTGGTAAATAATTCAAGATTATTCATTGCGGTAACTATGTTTCCAGCTGATAATTAAGATCCTCAGCACATAAAAAAACCCGGCTCTCTTAGAATTTCTATGGCGAATTCCTATAAAGCAGAATTAAAAAGAAAACAGTGGAATTGAAGTACCTTTCGCTTTATCTCTGTCCAAGTCAATTGAAATATTTATTAACCAATGGCACAGCTTCTCCTAGTCACAATGGAATCATTACATGCAAGACTGAAAGAATACAAAATATGTATTTTGAAGGAGTTCTAGAGAATGACTACATAGAAGTATAACATCACAGGTAAAGATTTTATGCTACAGGAACAAACTAGACAGTAAGATGATGAAATATGCATTTGAGGCATTACGGATATTAAAAAATCCCGCTAAGACTCTCAAGCTTTCTTCTTTAATGAGTGGTCATAAACCCACTTGGAATGACAGTTGGGGGGACATGCTCTTCAGAAAGACGGAGTGGGCAAAACGTGTAGCAAAAGGCATGATAATTTACTAATCTTTTAATATACATGCGTTTAAAAATAAATTTAATAAGACTGTGCTCTTTGCATAACATTCGCATAGTATTTAGAAGGTAATTTTGCATGCTAGTATATTATATAAATTTTAGCATTTTATCTTACGATTTCTCTTCAGATATTTCAGTAAGTTGGCTTGGAACATTATATAACTTTTAAAAGAAGATTCATATAAAATTTGACATACTTTGAACTGCATAGTTCAATAAGATACGTTTCCTTCACTCTCACTGACCTCAAATATTCCTGCTGTAAAATGCGTCCATATGTTGTGAAGTCTACGATAGCCTTTACCCAAAATGTTTAACTGATTTCACACATCAAGCAATAAATCTCTGAGAAATATATTTTATTAACGTGACTCAAATATCATATGCAGTATCGATACACTTTACCACGTCTTTTAGGCGCCGACTTTTGATGTGGCGAAATTAATTTAAATAAAACTTCTGAAATTTATAGGTGCTAATTACATTCGTGTGCCTGTACTTCATAGGTCGGATCATTTTTTTTCTTGGCACTACAGCCCCAGTGGGCCTAGGCCTACCTCCATGAACTTCGTTCACTTCGGTTTTTCTAGATCTTACACATTCGGTAGGACTCCTTGGGCGAGTGATCAGCTCGTCGCAAGGCCTCTACCTGTAGACAAACACAGAAAAACGCACACAAACATCCATGCCCTGAGTGGGATTCGAACCCACGATCCCGGCTTCCGAGCGAGCGAAGACAGTGCATGCCTTAGACCGCTTGGCTACCGTGATCGGCAGGTCGGATCATTACAGAGGAGATATTTGTGTCGGTATGTTGGGAAATTATATATGTATAATGCAACCAGCTGACAGATACCTGTTGTACAAAGTGGAGCCTCAGTCTGCTGAAGTTGGAGTCTTATTAGAATGAATAACTGGAATAATACTGCCGGAGCGTGAATCTGACTACTCATTCCTAACTCAGAGTCGTGGAATACATACATCTCAACGTGGTGAAGGTCAATCTCTTATTTACTTTGTGGGAATGTTCAAGGTTAATCATATTGTGACTCGTAGACCCATTGCTGGGTAACTACTTGGTAAACATATGCCCGCAGCAACAGTCGAGAACTTCCGTTGCTGTGCAACGTGCTGTGAATACAATAGAAGAAGTGTTTGCCATGTGACTCGAATATCCATTGCTGGGCAACGGACGTGTTTTCTATGTGTCCGCCTCAAGACTATATACATGCTACAGAACAGAATCAAATCAATTGTAGAACGAGGACGAGAATGGAGCAAGTCCTCGGCAGTCAACGAAGAAGGGTTCGGCTGAAGATTGATTGCTATTTATTGTAACAGATTATGATTAAGAAATATTGTAAAAGAAGGTGTTAATAAATCCAGTCATCCAATTCAAACCCCGTTATTATTGTTGACGGGGTCATAAACGCGTGACAGTGTCTTTAGGATCCAGAAACTTATGAGAGGTGACGATGTTGAAGTTCATGGACATAAGGATCCGTTAGATATAGCTAACCTTAGGCATTTCACAATGGTTGTGACTGAGGTTAGCTATACCTAACAGACCCAACAGACAACGTGTCCCCCACCCCATCATATGATTCAGTTTCTGAAACGCCATGTTCTTTAATGTTCTTTAGAATGGACAGGGTACGAAAACCCAGCAATCCCCAGTAGACAGGTGAGATTTTGTAGAGTAACTTTACATAGTTAAAGCAAGAAGAAGCATTGCTAGCGAAAGGAACTGTGTTTTAAGTTGGTCACAAAAAGACAGAATTAGTGAAGGTCAATGTGTATACACTCCTGGAGGTAAGGGAGATAGACCTATTGCAAGACCAGGAATAGATGAAAGACTAGTTTAACTTCTGAATCTTGGAACTTGCTAAGTACTTAATCCTTCTTATGGAGTAAAAAGATTTCGTCTTGGCTTACTGTGTCTATCTCATACTTAGGCTACGGTGACTGTGACTGACCAACCAACATATTCGTAGCTTTTGCATTTAACAACGTTGAATCACATGTAACTGTAGCTGGGCTCCATGAAGTGGAAATATGTCATATTGGCTTGGAGCAACTACGCACTCTCCTCTGCCCAAATGATGGATAGGATCTATCAAAGGCAAAGAATCTTAGAAGAAGAACAGTCAAGGCCATGCAGTTTTCTTGAGACCAACGGGTCCTTGACTGAATCTATTCACGACAAATACTTTAGTAATCCTGATGTCATATATAGCGTTCCTCTTCTATCCTTTCATCAATCTCTTCATTTTATGACCATCACAAAAATTGCAGTGCTATGTAACATACGTCATTTCCTCTTCCTAGTTAGTCATCCATGGTTTTTATTAACAGTGTATGTGTTCCAGTACTCGATCACAGTTGCCGCTCGGTACGAGGCATGAAATGTCTTCGCCCGCTCGAACACTGGGATCGTTTGTTCGAATCCCACTCAAGGCATGGATGTCTGTTTGTGTTTATTCTATGTTTGTGTTAGGCAGCGGCCTTGCGACGGGCTGATCCTCCGGCCAAGGAGTCCTACCGACTGTCTTAGATTAAGAAAGTGAAGTGAAACGAAATGTTTCACGAATGCCAGGAACAGAAGAAGAAGAAGAAGAAGAAATGTTCGAGTTTCTTGCAATCTGTTTAGACACTGCGGACGTCTGGGATGTGACATCTTGCAGTATGGTACGTAGATACCAACGTATCGGTGATGATAGCCGATCCAATCTTCAGGTCGATGCTGAAGATGGAGGAAGCACGTTACTACGAATCGTTGCTATCTACGTATCATACAGCAAGGCGGCATGCCCGAAAAGACGATAACAACAGCAAGAACCTCAAACCTCGTATAATGTGCCCGACGTCTGTAGGCGTGTTGGAAGGAGAGGCTTATCTACGCAGGACAACAAAGAGAAACGCAGACATGTGCTTAAGCCCAAGCTAAATGTAAACCCGCGATCCATGCGCATGCGTGGCTGCCCTGACCTCGCACTCACTGTGTACATCGGAATGTACAGCCTACAAATCAATCGAACAGAAACCTCTGGATAACCTGGAAAAGGGAAATGTAACGGAATGTATTACAGGTGTTTTCATTGGGGAGGGGGGGATATGTTCAGTTACGACAGTAAGACACTGGGGACGCGGTGCGTAAATCTCATGGAGATTAGTTTATTGGAAGGAAATAAGTGACTTCAATTTCTTTGAAGTTATTGTTGTGATAGTAAGTGCAACATGTAAGGCTGTTAGTAGCTGGCTTCCCAACGCGGCAGCCCGGGTTCGATCTCGGGTCTGGTCAAGTGGGATTTGTGGTGAACAAAGTGGCGCTGGGGTAGGTTTTCTCCGAGTACTTCGGTTTCCCCTGCCAATCTTCATTCCACCAATTGCTCCCTCACCTATCATCTGGGGCTGGTACAATAGGCTAGAAGTGGCCGCAGTACAAGGGACTTAGTCCCACCCCACTAGCAATAAAATGAGTGCAACATGTAAATAGTATGGGCCTATCGGTAATATTATCCAGCTAGTTAACCCTATGGAACAGTCATTGTGGAGATACTGACTGTTGTTCATCTAATCAGGAAATTCCCAGCAGTTTATAGAACACAATGTTTATTTATCGTGTTCGTAGGAATATGCATTAATCTGTATCATGAGTCAGATGAATCCACTCTACATCCTCACACGCTATTTTTCAAAGATACATTTTGATATTATTCCATCAATACCAAGGTTCCTTAGCTGGTCTATTTTAATGTCGTTTCTTCAGCTGAAAGTGTGTCTGCGCTTATCTATTCTCGCGTGCGTTCTACCTTCACAGTCCATCTTCCTCTCCTTGATTTGGGCATCCTAATGAATTGCAATATTATTGTACCTATCCCTAGTATATAGCAATAAGTACACTATATGGCATAGGCTTAGAGAGGAGTTTGGAGAAGAATAGATTTTGTTCAGAACGATTCTTGTAGCATTTAGGTAATAATTTTATATCGTGAGTTGAGTATGAAATTAAAGTTTGGCGGCAAAAGTAACTCAGTAGCTTGGTACATAACATTTTTGCGATCTTGCAATCTGCGTATCTCTCTGTAGCTCTACAACCCCTTGGATCTAGGTCTTTTTTCAGTTTATTAATCCTACACACAGTCGGTAGGACTCCTTGGACGGGGGATGAACTCGTCGGAACGCCGGTACCTACACACAGGACAATACAAACACAGTTTAAAAGCACAAGAACATAAATGTCTCAAGTGGGATTCGAACCCACAACTCCAGTGTTCCAGCGTACGAAGGCGGTTCATTCCTTAGACCGCGCGGCCATTTTGATCGGCTCTGAGTACAGCAGTTCAGTCAATAATTAAAGGGGTTCAGAAAAGTTTCACTGAGGATGACATGTTTAAACGGCTAATGGTTTGGGCGTTTAAAATATATTTAGATTATTAAAGTAATGTCTAAGTCACTAAATGCAATTGTTTTAACTCATTTTTGACACAGCATCGTTTTGAGTTGAGAGCAGTTGTGTTTTTTATGTTTTTGAAATTTCTGCAAGGTTTGGCTTTGATCAAGATCAGTAATGTGCCGACCCATTCCGGCTGACATAATAGAACACGTCATTGCTCCATGCAGAGAGAGCTCCACCCTTCCCTTGCGACACTGTGTGCCAGTGTCACTCGTTGCCTGACGTTTGTGTGCTTCAACTTCCTGTTTTTTGCATCTAAGAAAATGACTATAAAACAGCGTCAGGACTACAGAGACAAGTCTAGCTACTTAGGATTTGTGGCTCTCTAAGAGTTCTATGTTCTGTTCTGATGACAACTTCCTTGCTACCTGCCTCATGCTGGTTTCTTATTGGCTTATTTTTCGGCCCTGAAGATGAAGGAGAAACGTTCCCCCGAAACGTTGGATGACTTTCAACGGACTACATGGAGTTAATTATATTCCAGAAGATAGAATTCTTCTTTTTCTTTCCCTTGGCACTACAGCCCCAGTGGGCCTAGGCCTACCTCCATGAACTTCTCCGTTCAATTCGGTTTTTCTTGATCTTACACATTCAGGAATCCTTTGGCGGATGATCAGCTTGTCGCAAGGCCTCTACCTGTACACAAACACAGAAAAACGCACACACACAAACTAAACATTCATGCCCTGAGTGGAATTCGAACCTACGATCCCGGTTTCCAAGCGAGCGAAGACAGTACATGCCTTAGACCGCTCGGCTACCGTGACCGGCATAGAATTCTTCAACTTTAGCTATTGGTTTGTTGTCATTACAATAATCTGATTCTGTATCCACAGAGGCTCGCCCGCAGTATAGGCCTATTTAGTGGCTTTATGGCTCCAGTTCTCAACATCTGACTTCACGTGGCTAGTACAGCACTTCATTCCTCACACTAATCAGGTAGTCCATTAACATTATGATGGCGTAATTAATTTCTGTTTGTAAGAGGCTGTGCCTTGCTACGAGCTGCTCACCCGCCCAAGGAGGCCTACCGAATGTGTATGATCTAGAAAAACCCAAGTGAACGGAGAATGTAGGCCTAGGCCTACTGGGGCTGTAGTGCCAATGAAAAAAAAAAAAGGCTGTATCTTGAATAAAGAAGACACATATCTTGCATTCAGATTCCATTTATCAGAACAAAAAAAAACTCCGTTGCTTGAGTCCGCAAGCTAAATATACCGACCGAGCGACCGCCGCTTGTCGGCGAAATTAGTGCCAACGTTTCCGGATAGTGGGTATCGCGTGGTCAGCGCAACGAATTCCCACGGCCGTTAATCTCGATTTTCTAGACCGGAGTCTCTATTTCCTTGAAAGAGCTATCCAGTTATCCTCACGAGGCTGAGTGTACCCCGTTCCAGATCCACTACTTCTCAGAAAATCTGATAGCGCCGGGAATCGAACCCAGACCTCTGGATCTGTAGCCAGGAACCCTGACCAGTAGACAACAGAGGCGGTAGTATTCAATTAATGGCCCATAGGAAATTTTCCAGTCAGTCTTTATTATACCACGTGTCAAAAAACGCGGTAGCGTAGTTGGTTGAGGCACTATATTGCAAATCGGAAGTTCGCGGGATCAAATCCCGGCGAGATAATTGGATTTTTTCAATTCACCTAATCCTTCCAGCCGCACTATGACCCTGGGGTCGGCTCAGCCTCTAACAGCAATGAGTACCAAGAATGTTCTTTGGGGTAAATGGCAGCCGGCGCATAAGGCTGACAAACTTACCACCATCCATAAACCGACTGTCTAGAAAATGTGGGAACCTCAACATCACACAACCCGACGGGCCTCCACGGCCTGTTACAGGGATAACTTTACTTCACTTTTACGTGTCAAAAAAGCGTAAGTTATGCAAACCGGTGAACAGCAGACTAGTTCAAAACGTGTAACACAACAGTGTCACATGAATTCAGTGTCCACATTTCCACAAAGAAAACTAGAAATTTGTAGAACATGTCAGGCTTTCGTGGCGGCTTAACGATTAAATTTATCTCATAAAATGTTCCCCTGCTGAAGCTACTGGGTAGTCATTGCACTTTAAAAATGGAGGCTGCAACGCTGCCTGGCACATCAACGTCAGTATATCACTCACAGACGAGATCCGTCTTACAAGACCTGAACCTATCACGGCGGCTAAACCTAAAGATGCCATGTAATTTGTTTAAAAAGTATCGACGTTTCGGGACCATCTCTGTCCCCATCATCAGGGTCTGATGACGAAGAGATTCCAGAGCTTGTACCACTGCATAAATCTTGCTTTTTTTTTTTAATTTATGATTCACAGCTATCGTACTCTTCGATATTGTATACCCTATTCAGTTGGAAAGGCGTCGTTAAATGAACCAAGGCGGTAAGAACAATGTCTGAACTCACGACTGAAAGGTCCAAGACAACAAGCTCCTCGCGTCCGTCGAATGAGGATGTAGTTGACTTAAGTACAAGTCGCATTAACACGGTTCTATCTGATTTGTAATAATTAATAATTTTAGTGAAGACTAAAAATTAGTGCATTATGAAAGTGTATATATTAAATTTAAGCGAACTGCATATTATTCAATGAGAAGTTAGAGGAAGAGAGACAAAGGAGTAATAAAAGTCCCCGACTTCTGTGACTTCGAATTTCAGTAAGTCGCATGAGCTGGGGAAGACCTGTATGTATGTAATAACTAATTATTCCTGCAGGCCATTAGGAGGCACGAGGTAGCATAGTTGCTTGAGGTACTATGCTACAAGCCGGAAGGTCGCGGTTTCGATTCCCGATGTCATTGGGTTCTTTCAATTGACCAAATTCTCCTAGCAGCAATATGGCCATGGGGTCAACTCAGCCTGTAACAGACATGAGTACCAGGAATATTCTTGGGGGTAAGGCCCCCATACACACACAGTTTGGCATTCCGATCGACCTTACAGGCAAAACTGTGACAGTTTACCCCCTCCCTTTCCTCCCCATACACGCCCATATAAAGCGGCAGGCTTCATGCCACAATCACTGTCTTCCAGCCTATAATGTTGAGTCACACACGTCACATGCTACGGTCCTGCAGGCAGAACTGACGGACTGACGGGTCTCCCACAGGCCAACAGTCCAAACGATTGGCCGGCCGGCCGGCCGCACCACACACGTCAGTTTTGCCTTTCAGTCTTCAACTGTGCAGGCCGAACTGGAGGCCAAACTGTGTGTGTATGGGGGCCATAAAGTGCGGCGGGCCCATAGAGCTGACAACCTTACCGCCATCTGTGAGCCGATTGTCTATAAACGGTGAGAGCCTCGACGTCGCACAACCCTGTGGGCCTTCAGGGCCTGTTACAAGGACAGCTTTACCTTTACCTCTTCCACAGTCCAATAGTTCAACAGTCCAGCTGCATATATAAATAATAATGATATGTGGTTAGTTAGCTATTTAGACCGTTAGGCCTCGAAGGAGCCTGAAGATAGCATAGTTCTTTCGTGTGACTTGCATACGAAACGTCACATACAGTGTGACTTTCTTGCACGCAGTAATAATGAGCGATCCATCAGTTCTTCTGCCTCATACACTTTCACCTCATGATCACTGTTACTTCGTTGTTGCAGTGCTTCGGGGCTCGTGGTTCAGTAGCGGTCGCTGTACTACACACAGGATCCGGACGTTTCGCCGCTCGAATATTTGTCCATTTCAAACAAGTTTCTGTTTTACATGTATCACTGTGCATTGCTTTTGTTATCCTTTTATCCTGACACCTACTCTGCAGACTCTTATTTCGCGATATATCTTCTTAATTTCCGTTTCGGCATATTAGAGGAACTTTTCATTAGTTTGCATTACAGTCTGTTCTCGGGACCTGTGAAATTTAAACCACTGTCGTTTGACGAAAGTTTTACTTTGTATATAAGATGTGGTTGAAAAGCAAGTCTCCACTAGGGAGACATAAACATAAGTGGAAGGATAATTTTAAAATGGACTTGAAAGAAATGGAATGAAGTGGTAGGGACTGGATTCATCTGGCTTGAGATAGGGACCAGTAAAGAGCTCTTATGTGCACGGTAATGAGCCTTTTGCTTCAGTATAATATTGGGAAGTTCTTGAGCAGCCGAGCCGGCTGTTGGCTTCTCAGAAAGGGCTCAACTTCATGGAGTTAATTCAACTTATACACTCTTAACAGTGTAAAACTTCAGTTCAAACTGGGTACTTACTGGTGGCTAGGTGTGATTCAGTTCGATTAATTATGGCGTGTCCAGCTGTCGTTTTGTCCAAGGCATTTGGATGAATACTTTTCTGACACAAATGTCTGGTGCTCAGTGGAGCTGTTGTTGGAATGATTAATTCACTTCTAACTTTATATAGTAAAACACCAAAGAGATAATAAGCACTAGTTAAATCCCTACTTCTTGAAGCAGGGGCGTTCATGAGAGAACAGTATCTCAGCTAGCCAAAGTATTTCCCGCTTTGTATGAACTCCAAAAATGTGTTACCGTGTGTAAAATGAGGTCCTCGCAGCGGTGGTTAAGAAGAGTTATATGTTACACTCGTATCCCAGGAGACAGAAGCCTACACTGCGTCCGCAAGAGCACGCCACTGGCTCCTATCCTAAGCCACATGTATCAAGTCCACATCCGCCCACCCTATTTTAGAATACATTTTAATACTAGTCTCTCATCTTTTTTTTTTTCCTTGGCATTACAGCCCCAGTGGGCCTAGGCCTACCTCCATGAACTTCTCCGTTCACTTCGGTTTTTCTTGATCTTACACATTCGGTAGGACTCCTTGGGCGGGTGATCAGCTCCTCGCAAGGCCTCTACCTGTACACAAACACAGAAAAACGCACACACACAAATTAAACATCCATGCCCTGAGTGGGATTCGAAACCACGATCCCGGTTTCCAAGCGAGCGAAGACAATACATGCCTTACCGCTCGGCTACCGTGACCGGCAGTCTCTCGTCTACCCCTATATTTTCGGTATGGTGAGGATGTAATTCTTGTGCACAGGAACAGATAACTAAAGGGCGATATAGTTTAATTAACTATGGTCTAGGAATTCATTCATTCATCCATCCATCAATGGCTCTACAGCTCATTGTTGGGCCCTGGTCTCTTCTTCAGTTTTACATAGACGGTACTACTTGGGCGAGTGATCAGCCCACGGGCTAGGACAGTTCATGCCTTAGACTGTGCGCCCACCACGATCTTCATGGTCTTGGAGTACAGATTTGAAATTATGATAAATAAACTAAAATTATATTACAAGGATATAAGGATGCAGTACAGAAATACGCATGGAAGAATCTACGTTCAAGTTGCCGTCCCTTCACAGAAAATTAAAAACAAAACAGTAACGTAACTGCTACTTATAAAATGTTGCAAAGGTTTGGTGCGAGTAGAAATGCAGTCTAGTACGACACACGACCATGTAAAATATTAATTTTATTTAAGAACTACATGCTGTAATTATTTTCGAGATCCATTTCTTTCTCATTTTTAAAAATAGAAGTGAAGTTTACAGCACACCTTAGTGGGTTATTCCAGTGCCGTAAGGGTGCGGAACTTAATTGCTTCTCGCGCTCTCAGTGAAGATCTGTCTATCTATGGCTCTACAGCCCTTTGTTTGGCATTGGCCGCTTTTTCAGTGTCTCAGTCTATACATAGTCCGTAGGACTTGTTGCCGGGGGATTAGCCAGTCGCAAGGCCTCTACCTATACACAGAATAAATACACACAGACATCCATGCCTCGAGTGGGATTCGATCCCACTGTGATCGGCGAGTGAAGTTCGAGGATTTGAAACGTTACCTAAGCAAGCAAGCAACCAAATCCGAGGAACATATAGCCCTTATTGAAAAGCTAATAGTCGCTAAGCGTGTCAATAAATTCTTCGCCTATTGTGGAACCTCGTGATTCATTGCCGTGTGCACATAACTCTACAAGTAATCCCCATCCTGAACAAGATTACACATATAATACCCTGTTTACTGGAGGTAAATTTTAAGAATATTCTTTCATCGACGCCTAACTCTCCCAAGTGGATTCTTCCTTTTCTTTATTTTTAATATTTTTGATATTCAAACTGTGAATCTACATATTCGTATAACTTAAATTTGTTTTATCTCTCTAATTTCTGCCTATATGCTACAGTAGTCAGTTGAACATGCATTTATGTCTACGTTTATCCTGCTGTTTTCATTACCTTGAGGCGTTGATGAATTTCGTAAGAAATAAAATAAGTTAATGAAATATCAGCATATGAAAATGAAGTCATTATATTTCGCCAAAACATCGGAAATTTATTCCACTACCAAACTGTATTAGTATGGAGAAGAGATCGTAAATCGAATCGGAGCGTTTCATAAACTCAGTACTTCCATTATGTGGGATTTGAGGTGAGTAAAGATTGCAGCTTCTGGTATGTATCCCCGCATTGAAGTCAATGGACACTCCTGAGGAACATACTGCCTCAATCTTAAGGGTCCAAGAATAAAGGAAGCAAGAAACCAGCATGAAGCAGGCAGCAGACAGACTTTCAACGGAACACTCGTCTTTATGTCCCAGAAGATGAAGGGTGATTCTAAATTATTGTCAGTCTTTCAGTTTATGGACCATAGAAACCCCGACAATAATTATAATCACCCGGTAGAACTCTTTACAGCCAGTGCGGCCTGCTTCATGCTGGTTTCTTGCTTGGCTCATTCTTCGGCCTTGAAGATGTAAGCGACGTGTTCCACCGAAATATGTGTTGACTTTCGACGGACTACACGGTGTTGTATCTTAGAGATAGAACTTTCTAGTATCTTCATTATGGCGTGAAGTGGCATTGTAACTATTCAGAACTTTTTCTCTCAAGTTTCTTGTTCTTATTGAAGTTTTTAATTCTACTGTTTCAAGTAATTACTTTCACAGAGATACTTTAGAATTAACACTTACTTGCTTCCTTACTGTACCTAATAATTAACCCCATAATTTCCCCATTAAACTACCTACGTTAGTGTTTCCCTTTCCCGTAACACCTCCTCTAAAGTAAGGCACTGAATATGGTCATTTCCCTTCGCCGAGGCGCAACGACGAACTTGGAAATGTACCAACCAAGAGGTTAACGTACTGGAAAGTGAAACTTGGCGCATTTAGTTCTCATATGCCGAACACGCGCTTTACTATGCATGATCAACTTACCTCCGTTACTTTGAGGAAAGGGACGCAGAAGTTACAGCAAATAATCTGGAACAGATGCATGGCTTGTCTTGTTGTCAAGAGTACTTACTTGTATTTGATACTGACACTAGCTGAAGGCTGAGCGGCGATCTGGTGGCTAGACCAATGGCCATCCGCGTTTTATTTCCGCTCCGTGTTTGTTCAGCTGGATTTTGTGTGCTAACGGTTCGGAGTCTCAAGGTCCTGTTGAAGTCTCGTTCATTTATTATGTGTTTTTTAGCGATGCTGTCAATATCTCAGACTTCACAACACGGAATGATAGGACGATCAGTGAATAATGGATTGGAAAGCAGCCGTGGCCTAATATGAGCTACTATACCGGAAGTTGCTTGGAGGAAGTGAAGAAAACAACGAAAAGCCACATGATAGTCCCAGCCTAGTTTCCAATCGAAACATGAGCGAACTTGTTC
This sequence comes from Cryptotermes secundus, assembly GCF_002891405.2. Taxonomy (NCBI): domain Eukaryota; kingdom Metazoa; phylum Arthropoda; class Insecta; order Blattodea; family Kalotermitidae; genus Cryptotermes; species Cryptotermes secundus. The sequence continues at coordinate 1,537,641 of NW_019739214.1, forward strand.
GTCAGATTTATGATACCTTGTGTTCTGATACGGGGAATTCGGGATAGCGCAGTCGGTATAGCGACTGGCTACGGCATGGATGACCGAGGGATCGGAGTTCGATCCCCGGCATGGTGAAGAATTTTCTCTTTTTAACGTCGTCCAGACCGGCTCCATGGCCCACCCAGCCTCTTATCCAGTGGGTAGCGGGGGCTCTTTCCTCGGCGGTACGGCGGCCCGGGGCGTGAAGCTGACCGCTCATCTCCAACTACTGCCGAGGTCAAGAAAACGTGGATCTGTACATCCTCTCCTCCCATACGTCTTCATGGCGTAGTGTTTAATTAGTTAAGCACAGGGGCAGCTTCACCTTACGTTTTATGTTCTGATACGTCGATACCGACATTTCGAAGAAACCTCCCCCCACTAACGTCTACGCTGATACCGTTATGGTGCAGTACCAACATTTCATTGCCACCATCTTTATGGTTTTATGGTTGATGATGGATGGTTCCTCTCAAATGTTGGCACCCGCCTATCAGGTTACACGGTGTCCAAACCCAGCTGCCCACAGTCCAAATGTTGAGCTCCTCCAAAACCTCAAATTTCATTTCAGGCCTTATTAGCATGTAGGCTAGTCGAACAGGCGAAGTTATTTGCTACAGGGTTTCACTCTCATTGTCCTCTCAGTATCTTCTGAAAGTAATATTTCCCCTTGATGGCAGGTGATGTCGAATCAATGTTCTAATTAGTAAACTTTTGCATATGCTGAAATCCAATCACAGCAGTGTATTATTGTTCTTTCCGTCGTTTATTCTTTATTTCATTAATACACCGAGTTTCATAACCAAGAAACTTTCTACGGAGCTTATAAAATCATCTTCCTTCCATAATGTCCGTTTTTACCTCCGTTTCCGTTATTGTCAGAAAATTGTTGAGGAGTCAACTGCCCACTTTAGATACTCGTAACATACTTTGCGTCCATCTCATATTTGTCTCCTAAAGGTTAGGCCACACAGAGCGCTACGTACGCTATGTTCGCTATACGAACAGAAAAATATCTCCCTTTATTGTCAATGTGACTGGCCACACAGACTTCCGTACGCTACGTACGCTATGTTCCCTATGTTAGCTGCGTCACAGAGTGAACACAGCGTACGTAGCGTACGTAGCGAACATAGCGTAGCGCTCTGTGTGGCCGAACCTTTAACAATCTATCTATCTATCTATCTATCTATCTATCTATCTATCTATCTATCTATCTATCTATCTATCTATCTATATTCTTTGTGGTCCTTGGCTGCTTTTTCAGTTTCTTAATCTATAAACGCTCTGTAGGGCTCATTGGAAGGGGGATCAGCCGGTCGCAAGTCCGCTACCTACACACATAACAACACAAACACAGAATAAACGCACAGAGATGTCCATGTCTCGAGTGGGATTCGAACCCACGATCCCAGCGTTCGAGAGGGTGAAGACGGTTTATGTCTTAGACCGTGTGGCCACTCTGCTCGGCATTCTGACTGCCCTATTGAAGTATTTTCTTCCGAAGCGAAATCAATCTCCTTTGCATGCGTTCATTTCATTAACCGGGTTACTTCATGTAAATGAAGTACCTCAAGCCTGTTTTGGAACGCAATCACTTGGCTTTGATTAATGGAACAAATGCCAACGTTAATATCCCACGAATACGACTGCACAGTGGAAGGATTACAAGTAGAGTTTTACATACATATTTTGAATAGCTATGACGTTTAGCGTAGTCACTAAGCAGGTCGACTCGACCGATAACTTTCTGATTTGTATTCTGGAGATTATCATTTGGAATCCCGGTCGTAGCATCTACCGTCCTGTGAAGTGTTTTTCGTAGTTTACTCACTGCGTCCAGACAGATTCAAGGACATGCCTTCAAGTAGGTTACGAACACTTCCTTCCGTATCCTTTCCAGTTCATTCTTCAGTATCATCCAGTCATTCGGCGTTATATAGTCTGAGTTACCGTCCCAGTACAGATCACTGAAATAAATTAATGTGATTTAAATATATGGACGCGCATGATATGAAATACATCTGTCTGCCATTATCACCAAAGCATGTACTCGCATTTGGGTCAGTACTAACGCGTGAGACCGGAGTGTCAGTACAGACATTAAAACTATCTTAAAATAGTACTTACAGGACTACTATTCTTCAATGTTAGGGGGTTAAACATGGCACTTGTTATAAGTAAAACATTCCAACTGTGCACAGACATTCTGTCACGTGTTTTATATCATGTAATTCAATTGTATCTTGAACATACTGTGACGTGTGTACCCATTGCTAGGCAGTGGGTTGGTAAACACATTCCTGCCACACACGCACACGCAACAATAGGACGTCTGTTGCTGGGCAACGGAGCAGTAAACGCATGCGTAATAACAGAAGACGTTGATTTCCGTGGGGTACGCTTCGAGGCTATATAAAGAGGATCTTACGCAGCTAGAATTAGAATTGGGTCGAGTTTTGGAGATGATAGACGAAGTTGATTGAGAAGAAACAACAAGAAAGAAATTAGACTGTGCCAAGAAGCCTTCACATGTGAGTTGAAATGTCAGTGAGACTGTGATAAATACGTTGCCAGCATACGACAAGTGAAGGCTGAGAATCCTAGTACATTCGCAACGGTGAACAGTAAAGATTGTAGAATAGCGATACTTTCTATTGCCTGTTGTCCTGAACTGTATAAACGTATAAGGTGCAATAAATCCATTCATCAGATCCAGAAACCCGTCTTATAGGTCACACCTACCTGTGACAATACAAAATTGTTGAGGTTTCAACACTACAAATGGATGAAATAAATTAAGAAAATTTTGGGCCTATAAGCCTGTGAACTGTGAGGTATGCTCACATTTTCCTATTGTCTTAAAATAAATTGGTATATATGACTGGCTTTTGCAGCCCTGCAGTATTTTTATTTAAACATTAATTAAGAATTTGCAGTAAGAATTTTCGTTGAAATCGACTGAGGGGTAGACCAATAATTCATGACGCCGCAGCACAGAATTTGAAATTTCCCTATGAAAATGACAATTAATGCATCATTAAGGAATTTGAAGTGTTTTTCTCCAAAAAATATGTGAAATTATTGTAACACATTTTTCGATACATTGATTGTTTAGCTGATTAGTTTTGTAATGTGTTTTAAATGAAATACAAGTAGCATCATTATGCTCCGGTCTAGAAAACCAAGATTAGCGGCCTTGGGGGACCGTTGCGCTGACCACATGACACCCTCTATCAGCAAAAGTTGACACTATTATTTTATTTTATTATTATTATTTAGAGAGGGTGCGTTTCCTCATGCGCCGCGACCAGTTTGATCTATTGTGCTTCCATCTATGATATTCTACCAGTCTCTATACCCTACCGATAAATGGTGCGTACCATCAGTCCCAACGAGCAAGCGAGTTCGGCTGCTTAGCGGTGTCTATTATGCTTCCCCCTCTATCGGAGGCCTTAGAGACTATTGTTGGGCGGGAAACGTCCTGGAATTTGGCTCAGTGATCCCCTTTGGGGATATGAGGTTCTTTTACGTGCCGTAAAGTTACGAAACGGGACACACAGCTTAAAATCCCTCCCGGAGGACTTGTTCCCTGAATTTTTCCGCCCTTAAAAATTCGACGACCTCCGCCGGGTATTTGAACCCGCGTACCACGAGTCATGAGGTGGGAACGTTACCTCTAGACTACGGAGGCCGCTAAAGTTGACACTAACTTCGCCGACAAGCGGCGATCGCTCGGTAGGCATAGTTCGCTTGTGGACTACAGGCCACGGAGTTTTGTTTATTTTTATGCAGTGTGATCCAGATAAATTGTATCAGTTTCGAGTGTTTATATTAAAGTCTCTGCACGAATTCAACTTATCTTTCCGTCCACCAGACGGCAAAATTCTAAATTCGTATTCGTGAGGTGCTTGGTTCGAATCTCGGCCGTGACATTGGCTATGCTGACTGAGGTATTTCGTGGTTTTCTCAATTCCTGCAAGAAACTGATGGGATATTACCTCGGTTCAGAACCGATCGCGTCCTTTCACGTGATCTCCAATTCATTATTCACTAATGGTCCTACCATTCAGCGCTATGTAGATTGGACTACGGACGACTCCTCTAAATAAACGAAAAACTGAGTTTCTTTTAAGGTCATTGGTATTATGTTTCAGGCGGAACGACAGGCTGAAACGTGAAATTCGTATTAGAATTTGTTACTTAATAAATGTGAAAAGTGGATAGGAAATTGTACATTCGAACTCAGTCCCTCGAATTCCTACTTTACTAAGTTGACCTTGAAAAGTATCAGGGAATTTCGGTGCATAACCGTTTCTGTCCAGTTACTGCTTAACTAACGAAAATATTTCTTCACATCCTTAAAAATCCGTGAAATAACATTTCATATACGACTTATCCTGATACGTTTCATTGGAAACGAAATGGATTATTGGCCGTTAAACCCCTGTTGGTTCCCGAACAACGAACGACAATTAAATCCTTCTGGCCGATAAAGGTTTCCACAATATTGACATTTTACATTTTGCCCTTGATGGGCAAAACCTGCCACATACACGTATGAAGTTATGTATAGGGATATTATCTTAAAAAAGTATTGAAATGTACCCTGCTCTGTTCTTCATTGATAAATCTTATATGTTACATAGCATAGAATCAGATGGAATGGTCTTTAATTATGGGTGGATAAAAGCTGGATAGACGGAGAGTTTGATGGAGATAGGCCAAGGGCCAAATTGGGGTTGTAGCGCCAAAAGAAAAAAGAAGTTGGCTAGATGATTGCGACAAAGGTGTATGTATGTATTATTTCTAGTCAGTACAATCCACCGATGCATTAGGTACAGGAAACAAAAACTGTAATGTCTCCAAAAGCGTTTCCTTGATGTGTTGTACACCCGGTAGTTCCCAACCCGGATGAAAACGTACTAGTATCTTCTGAAGGCGAGACGGGCATCGTCTGAGCCACTCGAGTTTCATGATACTGGTACGAGACACGACCGGCTCCCCATGCCGGGAGATCGGCCTTGGATTCTCGGTACCCCCGCCCACTGAATAACGGGAAAGGAAGGTCAGCCAGAAGAGATTGATTCATGTGGCAGCCAGCCCTAGACGAAGTTCTGTTGGGAAGTATTCCAGGTAGTTCTTACTGACGTCTCCTTAAAGGTTAAAATTCATCATTATGTAACACGACATGGGTCTTCTGCACCTGAAAGGGCGCCCGTGCCTTCAGGCGTGACATTGCTGAAGAGAGTTGGGTCCCACATTTCAGGCCCGCTCCCTGTCTGTCTCTCTCTAGCTGTCCGCATCTCGTCATGGTGGTTAGAGCAGACTGGAAATCACCACGCTTCGCTTCTGTATAGACTCGTATTGTAAAGTACAAGCAAAGTTGTCCCTGCGCATACTTAATTAATCACCACACCATGAAGGCGTATATATCCACATTTTCTTGACCTCAACACTAGTTGGAGGTGAGTGGTCAGCTTCACGCCCCGACCGCTTAACCCCGGTCAAAGCGCCCCCCCCCCGTACCGCTTGGATAGGAGACTGGGTGGGCTTCAGAGCCGGACTGGACGACTTGCAGAAGTGGAAATTATTGCCCTCACCGGTACTCGAACTCCGACCCCTTGGTTGTCTAGTCTGTAGCCAGTCGTTATACCGACTGCGCCCATGTCCGCAAACGTAAAATAGCAGCGCTAGGGTGGCATTTAAAATCATTTCGTTTAAGCTTGGCGCCTCGATGTCGAATTGCATTGCATAGAGGAACAGCCATCCACCACCACTCGTGCCATTGCCAAGATTGTGGGGACATCAAAATCAAGTGTTTGGAGGATCCTGCACTGCCAACAGCTTTATCCGTATCATCCAACGCGAGTCCACGGCGCAGGTCCAGCTGACTTCGTACCGCGAGTTCAATTTTGTCAGTGGATACTGAACCAGTGTCTACATCAGCCCAACTTCCTGAATCACGTGTTATTCACAGACGAAGCGCAGTTTACAGGGGATGGCTGGTTCAACTGTCGATGCAGCAACATTTGGGCTGACGAAAACCCCAACGTTACTGTAGTTGGTTACCACCAGGCGCAATTTTCCAGGCGCCAGTTGCAACATCTACTCTAGCAGGTGAGTCTTAAGAGTTTGGAGGGAGTAATATTCCTGTGCATGCTCTTCGACATTGAGGCACCAAGTTTAAACAAAATGATATTAAATGCCACCAGGCGCTGCTATTTTACGTTTGCGGACACGGTTTCCTATTTCAAAGTTGTTCTATAGAGAACCCTCAGTACGCCCCTGAACTATGGCACCAAACTCCTGGAGCATCCTGTATGTGTGTGTGTGTGTGTGTGTGAGAGAGAGAGAGAGAGAGAGAGGGTTTAGAGTCGACATAGCATCGATAACTGAATGCATCTGGATAAAAGTCGGACTGGATTACCATAACAATGGCTAATAATTACTTGAATATATAGAGAAAATTTTCGAGTACTGTGGAATGAAAATCACGCGAACACTGTTTTTGAAGAAAGAATCTTTGCAAATCTTAGTTATATATTGGGCTCATAAACAAAACAGTAATTTAACTTACCCAGAGCACGTTTTGTCACAGACGGTTCACTTAAAATAGTAATTGTAGTTTTCTAATTGCCTTTGTCTGAAATGTTAAGCAGTCATGAGTTAATTTGCAGTTTCTAATTTCTTATTTCTTGTAAACGTATAAGTTTCCTGTTTTATTACTCGTAGGATGTCTGTTATGTACGCATTTCTTGTGTATTGTGGTGTATGTAGGGAGAAAAAAAAATAACTCCATGGTTTTAGTCCGCAAGCGAACTATACCGACCGAGCGCCTGCCGCTTGTCGGCGAAGTTAGTGCCAACTTTAGCGGATAGTGGGTGTCGCGTGGTCAGAGGCCTATCATAAATATTACGTATGGTACATACAGAGTAATTATTCTTTCTTTCCTCAGCTACGTATGTGACTAACTCGATGGAGCTAAGTCCATCTATAGGAAGCAACAGTTACTCAGCCACTGAAGAAATTACCAGCAATTTCTACAGCCGGAAGGTTCATTACCGTGTTCACAGAATCCCGCCAATGGTCTCTGTCTTGAGCTAGATGAGTCCAGTCTGTGCATTCCATTCTATTTTTTAAAGATCCCTGCCACCTACTTCTAGGTCTTCCTCATGGTTCTTTTCTTCACCCAAAACCTATATATACTCCTCTCCCATGCGTACTACATATCCTATGAATTACATCCCCCTTAGCTTATTCATCCTTACGATATTTGGTATTACAAGGTATAAAGCTCCTCTTTACGCAATTTTCTGGAGCCACCTGCTTTTTTATTTTTCTTTGGTCCAAATATTATCCTCATCAGGTTATTCTCAAACCCCCTTAGTCTGTGCTTTTCCCTTAATGTCGCCAAGTATCACACCCATATACAACTATAGTCAAAATTATAGTTTTGTGTATTTTAATCTTTGCGCTTTTAGATAGCGGATGAGAAGAAAAGAGTTCCGAACCTCACTTCCATATTGAGAAGCTAATAGCTCCTCAGCTGGTCATGAAATTCACTGTTTAACGGAACACCAAAATTCATTAATATGTTCTCCAGAGGCTGCCTGTGGACTCTGTCCTTATCCAATTGAATCTAGTGCAGCAGTTCTCAACCTTTGTCAGACCGCGACACGGTAAATTTATTTTTCTATAAGACGAGGGCCCGGCGGTTGAGAAACACTGATCTAGTGCACAACCTCATACCCCAGTTCGTTTGAGATACCGTTTAATACTATCCTGTCTTCTACACATGTGTGTCCCAAGCGATCTCTCATTTCAACCAAAAGCACTCATTTCGCCATTCAGTACTGTTTGTTAATCTGTAATCCAATTGGTGTATCGAAAATTTATATTGAAATATTGTATTTAAGCTTCCTGCTGCATTAGTCGATCACTTGATACACACCCGCACAGTACAGCTTTTGATGCAGCTTCACAAGATATCGATGGAAACACCACCCAGTCCATGCTTTCATGCAAATTCAAGTGTATGTTTCGCCCACAATGACCATCTTCAGGTATATATGATGATTCATGTAAATTATTACACTGTAATGTAACATGACATGGCCCGTATAGGCCGTATATCTGAAAATTTTATTTTTTAAACCAATTTTTGTGCCTCTTAAAATTGAATATGTAAATTATTATCAGAACTGCAATACTGTAATCACCGAATGTCGTGAAGGAGCATATGACATTTCAGCTTTTTATTCCTGAAGTACCGGGTTCAAACCTGTGCCTGTAGACCGACTATCCTGACAGACTTTCAGTAGTTTTCCTCAGTCCCTCCAGGCAAATTTCATTGCTGTACCGTTGCAGATTAGACCACGATTAATTTATTCAGTATCCTTTCCAGTTTATTATCCACTAACCACATTACAATTCGACGCCATGTATTATGAGGTTATTGACAGGATCGGTAAGTAAACCACGATTAATTATAACATACGATATCACAGTCATAATTAATCGTTTGTTGTACGCGTAGTCATGCTGCAATTAAAATTACACTGCTGCCCTTCTTTAGAATAGTGTTAATAAGACCACTACTCCATTTGACCTCATTTGCATGAAATGAACACTGTCTCCAAGGGATATCAGCAAAGCCTTGCTGGTCATTCCAATTAGTCTGTCATTATTTTTAGTCTGTTTGGACGTAAAAAGATAAAGCTATCCCTGTAACAAGCCATGAAGGCCCAGAGGGTTGCGAGACGTCGAGACTCCCACGTTTTCTAGACAATCGGCTCGCAGATGGCAGGGAGATTGTCAGGCTTACGCACAGCACGCTCTGAAGATTCCTGGTACTCGTTTCTATCAGAGGCTGAGTCTACCCCAGGGCTATACTGAGAAATATGAGGAGCAATCAAATGAAAACGGGTCAGAAGCCAAAACATATTAAAGGACATTTCTTACCTCAAAAGTAATCTCCAAAACTGTTAATACATTTATCCCACTGGGAGGTTAAACGGTCAATCCCATCTTTGAAAAAGCTTGTGGGTTCTCTACGGAACCACATCTTTACCCAGCCACACACGTCTTCATCCGATGCAAACCGATGTCCAACGAATGTCTCTCTTCATGTCTCCAAAAATGTGAAAATCACATGCGGATAATGCCGTTCGATAGCATTCCAGGGAGTTTTGACTTTATGGCACGTCTCAGTTTCTGCAAAATGTCTTCATAGCGCTGTGCACTGATTGTGGCCCCATGCTTGAGAAATTCGACAAGCAGAGGGCCTTTGCAGTCGAAGAAAAACGTCATTATCGCTTTACCGAAACTTGTGTGTACGGCTTTGGATTTCTTCGGTGGGGGAAAATTCGTGTTTTCATTGTTGGCTCTGCCGTTTGCTCTCGGGTTCAAAATGGTGGCACCAAGTTTCGTCTCCAGTAGCAATACGGGAAAGAAAAGCATACTCTTCCTCATGGTATCGTTGCAAGTGACCCAGCGATGCCGCCATTCTCTGAGTCTTCTGTTCCTCCGTGAGTTGATGTGGAACCCACTGCGCGCAGATTTTGCGGTACAGCAGGTGTTTTGTCACAATGGCGTGTACGGAACCGTGACTTTTTCCCATCAAAAGACTAATTTCTTCCACAATGATCCGTCGGTTAGCCCGGATATGACCACCCAACGCAGCAATAACATCAGGAGTGATGACACGATAAGCCTGTCCTGGGCGAGCATCATCTTGTAGTGACACACGTCCCTCTCGAAATCTCTTATGCCACACCAGCACATGCTAACGTGACATGCTGTTTTCGCCGTAAACAACGGACATGCGACGATGAATTTCCCGTCCTCCTACTCCTTCAGCAGTCAAAAAGCGCACTCCTCTTCGCTGTTCTTCTTTACCCGCCTCCATTACTGATGTTGGACGACCACACGTAGCGCTAACCTTACTTCCAGCACAATAAACAAACGACTAGTGTGCAAGGGCACGTTGTCACTGTGCTTTCCCGAGTCTCCACCAGATGTTCTTACCGTAAATAGATTCCAGTGTTACCAACTTGCGCGCCGTGTGATTTATGCGTGGTGACCCGTTTTCATTTGACTGCCCCTTATATTTTATTGAATTGAAGACAGCACAGAACATTATATTGTGACATGATGCCTGAATGCCGGAATAGTTCATTGCTAGGCAACGGCTCTGTAAACACTCCCGCTGAAGCGAACGTACGCAAAAATAGAAAGCGGTGTTTTATGTGGCCCGTGTCGCGCGCTTTGCTACGCAGTACTGCGCTAAATGCATCTCTGCAACAGTGAATCAACATGCAACAATGTAGGAAGCGGTGTTTTTTGTGAGGGTCGCCCCAAGGCTATATAACGAGAACCTCACACAGGTAGAATTAAAATTGAGAGAGCCTCAGGAGTTGGCAGTTGCAGCAGAGAATTGAGTTCCTGAGTTGGTAGTTGCAGCAGAGAATTTACGGAGTCCCCGGAGCTGGCAGCTGGCAGAATAATGGCGAGAAAGGAATTAGGCTGTGCAAAGAAGACTCCATAGTGTGCAGCAGTGACAGTGAGACCGTTATGAATCCGTTGCCAGGATACGACTAGTGAAGACCGAGGACATTAAGTGGGTGTAACAGTCAACTGTAAAGTTTCGAAATAGCAATAGCGTTAAAATTGTCAGTACTTCCGAGTTGAGTCTCTAAGGTGTCAATAAATCCAATCATCCAATCCAAAACCCATCTGTAAGTGACGCACACAGCGTAACACATGAAAATATTATTTTGTGTTACAGAACTAGGAGGGTTCATGAATGGAAAAGAGAAAATAATTGTGACAGTGGGAACGTGGGCAGTCATGGCGAACACGCAAGCTCCCACACCCTCGAGGTGCTCGTGGAGGCGCGTGTATAGGGACGACTGCGTGCCGAGTGAAAGTGCGTGACCCACAAGAAGGAAGTGGTGTTTGATTTACATGGCCTTCAGTTTCACTCGGTCAAGTTCAATGCCATTATTACTAATCAGTCTTCAACCTAGATAATTCTGCGTCAAGCACGTCTATATTTTCTGGAAATGCTGATGTTTTATGAGACGCCCCCAGTATTATCCGCGTCTTCACGTCTGTCTTTGTTTAATTTGCCACGCCTCGAAAAGAAGTTGCTAACGAAGTTGCACGCTCCATGCCAGATGCTGTGTAAAATGATTTGTTTCCAAAAGCGCAAGTGAAACTCTTGCTACACAGCGCCATTGTGGATGCCTTGTCCTACATACTTACCCTGCCCGCCTGATGGTTGCTATTATATCAAAAGTAAGCAAATAAAAGAAAGGCATACCACGTTCGACAAAGAGATAAACCCTGAGGTCCTTTCTTTTCAACACTTTACTAAGGAGGGGACACCAGAGTCCCTAAACCTTCTGCTTGAATATATGTACGATCCCTCTCACTCGCTTGGATAGCTCGAGGAAAATCTCAATATACAGAGTTTCAGGATGAAATGTATCCAAAATCAAATAATTATATCTCAGAAAGCATTTATTATACATACTCGTATTTATGGGTTACACCATTGCAAAAGGAAACCATCAAAGTATTTTTTCTAGGTATATAACTTTCTCAATAAATTTAAGTGTGGACTCCCTTGGTGCCACCACAACTATCCAGAATATATTCGACCTCGTTCCACGTTACTTGAAGCATGTTTGGTGTTGCCGTAGCCACAACGTCTCCTATGCGGTTGTTGATATTAACCCGGTAGATAATGTTCTTCACATAACTCCACGTCCAAGCCGTTGGTCCACCTCTGCCGGTCCATCTCCCAGCCATCACTCTGTCCAGGTGATTTCTAACATGGTGGCAGAAATGTAGTGGCGCATCCGCGAATTTTCAGTTTTCCTTTCCGATGGCATAAACTGGATATGTGTATGACAATTAGTTTCCGACATATATATATATATTTTTTTTTTGGATACCTTTCATTCGGATACCCGTTATATGGAAGGTAAATAGCCGCAGGTTTCAATCGGCTGCCTCAAGAGCACAAATTACCGGCACAGGAATCTGTTCACTGAGCGAACTTACGTATGTATTGGTTTCATGTATTCTACTGCTGCATTAGTGTGTAGATGCAGTGCTTCTTTTCCTTCATACGTCCTCAAGGGACGGTGCTTAATAAAGCACATGGACAAATGTATCTCTTTATAACGTGACAGTAAGGACTATATAACAGAGATGCTGCTTCAAGCAAGATTGCAAATGTTACTGACGAATGCTTTTAAAGTGCGCTGATAAATTTATTGTTAAGTTATAGATATATTGACAGTAATTGAAATTATACGTGCATTTATTCTGAAACAGAGTAATTGCTTGAAGGGTAAGGTCTGCTAGGATTTGACAACGTGTAGTCTGGTAGATGTTAAATATGCTGCCTCCAACTTCAGCTCTTTTATCCTGAAAATGGAGGTATCACATTCCTACGAAACGTCACTAAACATCAGGCTACGTGACGTCATATTCTATAATACAGTTATCTTTCTAGTCACCGTTGTAATGACGTAAAATCTCACAATTCAGTAAGTCCTTAGGATGTGTGACACTGCTGTTTCAGCTGAAGAAGCTTTTTCCCGTCGAATAAGATAGAAAAATTGATAATGAATGGTGTGTAGATAAGGGTTTAGAAAGATTCGATCGTAACCTTCTTAAAGCTAGTATCTGAACGTTAGATTGGGAGACGCGACGAAAACAATTATTAATCTACTCCAGAACAACCGGTAATCCGAATATATCTAAAGCGTTGCAACTTCATTGAACTGTTAGGGGTTGAAGCTGCGAGAAAGTCATTGCATTTGCGGAGTGCTGAGCGGGCAGTGTGCATCAGGACAGTAAAAGCGTCGCCGAAGGTTTCACAACTTTGGTGGGTCGAATCCACTGGATGCACGAGCTTTCATCATTACACACTCAGTACGGTGGTTTTGCCAGAACGTGTAAATTACAGGAAACTGTGAAAAGTATTGTGACGGATATGACCATTCATAGGGAACGGTTTGCTAAGCACGTTCCCGCGGCAACGATATGACGCTGAATAGTACATTGCTGGGCAACGGTTCGGTAGGCACGTTCGCGCAGCAACAGATAAACACAGGAAAACAGAATAACAGAGGAAATATAATACATTGTGACTTATATTCGGTTCGCCCCGAAGTTTTAAAAGAGTTAGTTCAGTTTATTCGCAGTGAGGCGTCATTCGGCATTCGTCATTCGTAAGAGAGTTAAATGTTCAACTGTGGAGTGTTAACCAGTGGGCAGCGGAAACTGAAGAAGTGACCGGTTCGTAAATTAGACCCAAGTCAGTCACAGTGGAAGGGAAGACACTGGTAGCCCAGCAATGAATGAAGCGAATATTAGACAAGTCATTGATTTTGAGCTGTTATAATTGAGTGTAATTGTGAAGAAGTGCCAATAAATCCAATCCGGAACCCGTTAAATTCGTCAAGCAAACCCCTCATACGTGACGGTATAAATATTTAAGCGAGAACGATAAGGACAAAGACAGACTGTTACATGCGCGTCTGTAGCTGTATTGATTAGAAGACTACTCTCCACGGATGTGACTCCTTCCTAATGACTTGGGTCCCAATGTGTTACTGCTCTGAACATTAGTAACGTCTTCCAGACTCTGAACGTTATCGATTGAAATCAATTGCATTTACGTTTACGTTTATGACTCATCACTCAAAAGTTCACCTGCTTGACAATGTTCTTACTCTTTTTTTTTTCCTTGGCACTACAGCCCCAGTGGGCCTAGGCCTACCTCCATGAACTTCTTCGTTCACTTCGGTTTTTCTAGATCTTACACATTCGGTAGGACTCATTGGGCGGGTGATCAGCTCGTCGCAAGGCCTCTACCTGTACACAAACACAGAAAAACGCACACACACAAACTAAACATCCATGCCCTGAGTGGGATTCGAACCCACGATCCCGGTTTCCAAGCGAGCGAAGACAGTACATGCCTTAGACCGCTCGGCTACCGTGGCCCAGCGTTCTTACGCTTTAGTTATTCACTTTTACATAAACAAGTCTTTCGCTACAGAAACTTCCCTTTACAACCGTTACACTAGGACATTCTTCGCTTTCACACTGGTGATATGATTATTCTATATAATATGAACAAAATGATAACATCCCCAGTAATTTAATTTTAAATGCCTCCGGTGTGAGCATCTGTGGCGTGTTAAAATGACTCTGGACACTGATCAAATCGAACTCTGCTGATAATTCGTTCCCTGTATGTCTCACCAAACAATCTTATCGGTTTCTTTAACTCCTTTAATTATCCCGCCGGTCGTTGTAATGTGCCATTGACACAGGAAAGTCAACACAGGCTTCATTCATCTCTCGATCTCTTTGCTTTCAAAAAATCTGAAACTGATGTCGATTCATTCGTTCAGACTCTCAGGATAATAAGAAAATAAGACTTCGTTCGAACAGTGGTGTAAATATTTGACAGACACGTGACTGAGCATGCTACTGTAATGACTGTTCTATAAATTTCTAAATGTTTAGCCTTTTGTGTGTAGTCCTTGAGCTAAGCCTTCGTCCATGAGAATTGCTTGAGAAATATGAATCTGCAGGTATTTGGGTTTCCAGGGAATGTTGCCATGTTTATGCTGAAAAGGAAATGTCTGTGTTTCGTACTGCTGTTTTTATAGACATGGAGATATTTTAAGGGTATCAGGGGTAAGATACATTATCTATAATCGCACTTTCTGTCGCTCTGTATTATGGAAACAGTGCAAGTAGCTTCGTAGTCTTGTACAGTCCCTTTCGACCTTGAACAATTCTATCTGTCTGTATTTTGCCGGTGTTTCTTCCTTCAGCTGTACTGCTTCATGCCGGTCTTTGCACGGCCTTGTCTTGTAAAGGTTGAACTTGGTTTTCTTTATTTGCTATTGAAACAGAGAATCGATGCCGCCTTCAGTTGTAACATGCTGATTTAAACCTTCCACTTAGCTGTAGCAGTTCTATATCCCATATAATGGATTGGGCACTTTCGCTGAGCTTCATTGAACGAATAAAATTTTCGTTCACAGTGAATAATTTAGCCACAAATTTAAATAAAATCTAAAAGTGTGAAATTTGAAAAATTATTCTATTTCGTATTGTATGTGCTGTCATCTGAATATAACATGAGAGGAAAACAAACTTTCAGACCGCGTGATCCGTAACGTGACTTCATTTAATGGGTACTATTAACATTTCGATATTTATCTCAGCGGTAATTCGTCCGACTCATTCTAAGGACTGAAGGCTGCGGAACCGGTTATAGTGATTGGATTGTGCGTGATTTTCCTCAATCTGTTCTTTCAAATTTCTGCATACTTCTTGAAGTAGTTTACGACCCCTGTCCACACAGTCTTTCAGTTTTAACATTTATAATCAACTTCGCACTGCATAGAATCTAGCTGAGATAGCTCAGTCGCTATAGCGACTTGCTACGAGCTGGATGGTCTGGGTTCAATTCTCGTCAGAGGAAAAAAAATTCTACTCCACAGCGTCCATACCGGCTCTGGGGCCCACACAGCCTCATATTCAATGGATACCGGGGGTTCTTTCCCCAAGGGTAAATAAGCCGAGTCCTGAAGCTGGTCACTCACCTCCATCTAATGCCGAGGTCAAGGCTGGTGGAGCTATACCTCTTCACCCCCACATGCCTTCATGCCGTGGTGACTAATTAAGCTCAAAGACAACTTTACCATTGTTTTTTTTTTCACATTATACAGGTATGTGTCTGTGCATATTATAAGGAGTGCATGATGCATCTCAGTCCAGTGTTAACTAAAGCGAAATTAGAATCAAATAAAATTTTCCTAACTTAGTGCTCGTATTGTTGGTGTGAAAGTCACGCTACCAAAAACCGGGGTTCGATATCTGGTAACGACAGCTGAGCTTTACTCCGTCTCCCTCTGTCACGTCCCAAAGGCACAGGGACATCAGAGCCAAAAGAAAAATTGAAGTGTTCGATAAAACTTCTTCAGAATCTTTCCAGTGGTATTAATATGATTTTTCCTACAGTAAGAGCACGCTTTCCCCACTATTTTGTAAATTGCAAAATGAAAAACAAACAGTTTGTTTATAAAATACAGAGTCGTATAATAATGAGAAGTTCCTCCACTTGAATATCAAGAACCGAGAAATGTGTTACTACCGTACTGTCTCTTAGAATATCCTACTCAGTTATGGAAGGTTTTTATATTATTGGAACAATACACAAGTGCTGAATGATTCTGCACGTTGCAGATGAAGTGACAGCCTCAGGTTTCCACTTGAGCAAGTTTCTGCCACTAAGTAAAGGCAGTCAGTCACCTTTCAAATCTCACACCGGGACATTCCATTCAAATTTAAGCTGTATGTTTCCCCGCGAGTCCAATTACAATGACCGTACTCTTTCAGTTCGTGTCTCCAAGCGTGAAACGAATTCCTACAACACTAAAGTCTGACTTATTTACGTTGTTTTATTTGCAAGTTGATCACCAAAAATAGGTGACCGGGACAGAAGGAGAATGGTACTTCATAATACAAACTTCTCACTGTTTGCGCACTAATTCACGATTTTAATCAATGGACTAGTGAAACACTATAACGTGAATTTACATGGCATAGATGCAACAGTAATTGATTATAGCACATTATCATCAGGGTTTATGCAAGTGTTTAGTATGTATGTTCAAAACTAGGCAAATGGTAACGGACGTTATGTGCAGCAAGTGAAGGGAGGATGAGATGGGCAGAGCAGGTAGCACACATGGAGAGAAGAGGACTGCCTATAGGATTTTGGTGGGAAAGAGAAGGAAAGAGATCACTAGGAAGACCTAGCTGTAGATGGGAGAATAATATTAAGATAGATCTAGAAAATGTAGGATGGGATATTATGGATTGGATTGCTCTGGCTCAGGATAGGGACCAGTGGAGGGCTCTTGTTAACACGGTAATGAACCTTTGGGTCAGCAGAATTTTGGGAAATTCTTCAATAGTTGTGCAATTGGCGGTTTCCGAAGAAGAGCTCAGTTCTGTGGAGTTAGTTTAGTTATGTGTAGTGGAATATCTAGACAGTACACAAAGTGGTAATGGAAATAAACATAAAAATAGTATATCTTACGTTTTTCATGAAGTAGTCCGCGTTATATTACATAGTTGATTTGATTTTATCTATAATTCATAGCTAAGAACCGTGTCTTATTTAGACAACGAAAGCAGAATATTCAGTGTAGCACCGGAATTGGTACAAGTTTTCATGAACAGAAAGTAAATCTAGATACTTCTGTTTACATATATCTTTTGGTAATTATTCTTCTCCACTTCTTCGTGATCACCGACCGAAAAATTCGATTACAGTTACATGTGCAAAATGTTTAGTTCTTTTTCAAGTAAGAAAGGTTCTAGACGCCGATAACAAATAAACTGCAAAGTATTGTATAACATTTGCGAAAACTCAATGTTCAAATATTTTGAAAAATAAATCATCTAAATTATTTTATTGTTAACTGTGAAAACTTTTGTCATCGCGTCCTCTTTCCAAAACTCTCCAATAACTTTCCAAAAAAAATCCCACTTATTTTGTGTGGTGGTGAATAGCAAAATCTTATTTTGAGGGACGAACATGAGTTGGACATACACATGAAAATATTTGGAAGATGGAGTAAGTGAACAGTTTGTCAAGCGGTTAGTCGCTGGTTTCCCACCGCTGCGGCCTGGGTTCGATCCCGTGTCTGGTCAAGTGGGATTTATGGTGGACAAAGTGGGGCTGGGGCATGTTTTCTCCGAGTGGCCGCAGTACAATGGACTTAGTCCCACCCCACTAGCAATAAAAAAAGTGAACAATTTGAATAATACTCGTATATGCTGAGGGACTGCGTGAGTTGTACAGGTCACTATTATGTAGGACTATATAATCTGGAAAAATGCAGTGGGAAGGGCAGTTAGCGTTGAAAACACATAGAATTGTATGGACATGTAGGACTGAATTTGCGATGAGAGTACTCATAAAAGTAGCGACAGATATCAGCTGAAATACTTTACCTTTTTTTCTTCGAATGAAAACTTGCTTATTAAATAACCATAGTCGATGCATCCAGGCTCTCTCCACATCGGATACTTCTGGTGCAGTTGAAAATATTGTGACGTGCGGTCTGTAAGCATAAATAGTTTAACAAAAAATATCGTTCACTGCTAAGCAACGGATGGAAAAACAAGTTTCCGCAGCAACAACTCAACATGCAACAATAAAGGAACTGTTGGAAACTGTGTTTCATACGCGGTCCGTTCTGAGGTTATATAACGAGGCCACTACCGGAGTCGGAGTTAGTCATAGCCAGTGAGCGGCCAGTTGAGTACCGGTTGTGTGATGGTAGCTAGCTGGCAACGATGTAAGCACTGAAGCAGAGGACATTGTTGGGATCCGTTGCCAGGCAACGCCTACTGATGACATAGACGTCTTTTTTTATTGCTAGTGGGTTGGACTAAGTCCCTTGTACTGCGGCCACTTCTGGCCTACTGTACCAGCCCCAGATGATAGGTGAGGGTGATTGTGGAGCAATTGGTGGAATGAAGATTGGCAGGGGAAACCGAAGTACTCGGAGAAAACCTGCCCCAGCACCACTTTGTCCACCACAAATCCCACTTGACCAGACCCGGGATCGAATACATACATAGACGTCTTAGTGCGTGCTGTAGTGAATTGTAAAGTGAGTGAATATACGATAGCTCTGTAATTAATTTGCAGTTACGAGTTCTAAGAGCAGTAAAACCAATTACCAGTCCAAAACCCGTGTCTATCCCCTAAAGACGTGACAATATGTATTCATTAAAGTAAATAAGAAAATCTTTCTATCGAAATCGCTCCAGTGACATATTTCCCGCCTACTTTACTACTTTTATAATGAGATACAGTCTTGTAATGCCGATCACATTGGCCACGCAGTCTAAGGCATGAACCGTGTTCGTTCGCTCGAAAGCTGGATCGTGGGTTCGAATCCCACTCAAGGCATAGATGTCTGTATGCGTTTATTCTGTGTTTATGTTGTTCTGTGTGTAGGTAGCCATCTTGCGACGGGCTCATCCTCCGTCCAAGGAGCCCTACTAATTGTGTATAGATTAAGAAACTGAAAAAAAGCGGCCACGGTTCAACTAAGGTCTGTAGGGAAATAGATAAAGTCTTACGGTATCATGATGTCCATATCTGAGTTCCGACCAACTAACGTTGTACTCATTGGCGGATTTTAATGAGATTTGGTGTAAAGATCATGCCAATATAGGTCACCGCACGTTAGCACTACTCCGTTTCTTGCGGTGCATAATGCCAAGCTGATAGCCATACGAAATTCTGAAGTGGAAGCGACATTTTCGCAACCGCTACCTAACTAGGACAGGATTCTGCAACTTTCTATGTTAATGTTGTTTGCGTACGAACAGTAGTAAATTTTATGCAATATTTCTGCAGAAATCCTTCTGAATTGGCTTATAATAAAACGTAAAGAATTGGAGCTAAGTAAATGGAATTTTATGCATAGTTAGATTATGAACGCATCTAAAAATTCTATACGCAACGCTCTTCTTAGGTGTTGACAGCTACAAGCAATGGCGATGGTGCCAATCCTTGTGCTTATGTCGGACTCATTTACGCATATTTCTGATCTCTACTAGTGAACCTTGTGAACAGAAACACATCCCTGAGTTATGGATCTCTAATCTTTTATGGCCGCTGTCCACAGTAGTCGCACGGTATGAGGCATGAACAGGCTTCGCTCGCTCGGATGCTGGAATCGTGGGTTCGAACGCCACTCAAGTCATGGATGTTTCTGAACGTTTTTCTGTGTGTAGGTAGCGGCCTTGTGACTGGCTGATCACTCGTCCAAGGAGTCCTACCGTCTGTGAAAAATGATTACGGAACTGAACGGGCTGAAAGAGGCATTACAAAAAAAGTATTTTCTGGCCTCATCGATCGTTGCATTAGAAGGCAGGCAGGCATCAGTATTTATCCCGCGTACTTCTTGTTTAACCCCCTCATGTATATCACCAGTCAAGGGATTGATTTTTTTTCGATTATGGTACATGGCTATCCGTTCTTCTAACTCATCAGTGCTATTGACACTAATTATGAAATATTGCATAAATGATTCCACAGCTACACCATTCATAGAGGTCTGTTTGAAGCGTGTGTTTCTCCAAGTTATTTGTACTTTGATTAGTTAGTTAGTTATTGGAGAGGGTGGGTTTCCCTATGCACTGAGACCAGTATTGGTCCATTGTGCTTCCCTCTATGATATTCTACCAGTCTCTATACCTTACCGATATTGGTGCGTACCATCAGTCCCGACCGAGCCAGCGAGTTCGGCCTCTACTGGCTTGGCGGTATCTATAATGCTTCCCCCATCTATCAGAGGCGTTAGAGACTAGTGTTGGGCGGGAAATGTCCTTGAATTTAGCTCAGTGACCTCCTTTGGAGATATGAGGTTCTTTTACGTGTCGTAAAGCTACGACACGGGACCCTTGTGCTTTGATAATTAGAGTTACAACTTCTTATTTGTTATCGGCATGGGGCACGCGGTAGCGTAGATGGTTGAGGCATTCTGCTACAAGCCGGAAGGTCGCGGGTTGGATTCCCAATGAGGTCATTGAATTTTTTCAATTTACATAATTCTTCAAAGCGCACTATGGCCCTGGGGTCTACTTAGCCTCTAACAGAAATGAGTACCAGGAATCTTCATGGGAGGTAAAGGGTGAACGGCGTGTAGGGCTGACAACCTTTCTGCCACCTGTGAGCCGATTATCTAGAAAATGTGGCAACCTCGACGTCTCACAACCCTATACATTTTTTCAGCTTGGAAGACTATAGGCAGTGCACTGATGAATTTCGATAGATCTGTTCATTTTGATGGTTCATGAGCGATGGAACTTAATCTCTGGCTGTAAACGTACGTAGTCCATGCGTACCTCTGTCTCCGAAATTTCTAATTTTGCTTCCCAGCGCCTATTCAAATTTGCATTAACCTAAACATATGTTAGTATATTTATGTGCCCCTAACTTCAGGTATTACGCGGTATTTAATGATTAATTAAGAACATTGTAATATATAGAGAGAAGGCAAGAAAATTGAAGGAAGTGGTTGTGACTTATTTTCTGGCATTAAGCATTGAGGGTCTGAGAAATATCACAAAAAATGTGACTGCGGATAGTACATAACCAAAGTGAAACTCAAACTGAGTGTCGTTTGAATAAATTTGTAGGGCGCTGTTGTTGAATTAACCATCTTGGACTTTTTGTATACTGAGATGTATGTACTTCGCATTTCTCTTCGTCCGATAGATGGCTGGCTATTCACCTTATAGGTGGATTGCTGGAAACCTAAGTGTTAAGTTTTTCTGCGAACACAGTGTGCCCGGCCATCTGCCTTCGTGTGTCTTAATTTTATACAATTAGAATGCCATTTGATGCCGCTTTATGAAGAGCTTCACGATTTCTATGATTCATGCTAACGTGAAACGCCAGTTTTCCTCTTCCTGTTTCACATAAACGTGTCGTTTCACCGAGGAAGATTGTTTCCACAAAATGTTTACGGAAACATTACCAGCGATATTCACTTAAGTTGTTGGCTGTCCAAGTGTACGTGTGAGTGAACACGTGTGCGGCTAGTTACTTCATTTCCAAGTAAGTCGCTGTCATGCTTTATGGGTTATCTGAAGTGGCATCTTCTGTTGAGATCCGTGAGGTAACATTAGTGATGTAACCCGCCAGCGATCCAGCAACCAGCTCTAAGAGATGTGGGGGAGTTAAAAGAGTCAGTTTTAATTAGAGCGCACAAAAGTGCATGCAGGACCCAACCGGCATTATGAAACCGTAACTGGGAAAGTAGAAAGAGGCAGAAAAGCGGCGTTTCTTTCTGTCTTCATCCCCTCACTGTTACTGGTAGAATTGAAACAAAACTGGCATTTATTTGAAGATGAGACCTACTTCTTAAGAGTCGTTGTTTTTTCCGAAATGATACTATTTCTTCTGTCCAAGAGCCCTTCTATAGAAAGTGATTTTTGCCCAGCTGATCGGAAGTTTCTCCGGCTTTATTTTGGAAACTGGGGTGTTAACTATCTCATTCACAGGAATCCATCCTGAGCCATTTGAATCCAATTCATTTCCAAGACATCCTGTTTCCTTTGACATCAGCCCGTCTAATGCTAAGTTTGCTAGGCAACGGCTCCATGAACACATTCCCTCCGGACGCAAAGTGCGCAACAATAGGACGTTTATTGCTAGGCAACCGAGCTGTAAACACGCTTTCCCGACAACAGAGAGGCTGTGTTTTCTGCGTGATCCTAGCGAAGTGGTTATAAAGAAGTGTTCGGAGTTGGTAGGAGCAGTATAGAAGAACAGTCGGACTTAGAGACGCTAGCCTGCCCGGATATGAGCTTGAGAGCAGATAAATTGAACTGAGTCGAATTTCGGAATTGGGAGCTGCAGAATATTGACCAAGAAAGGAATTAGGCCGTGAAAAGAAGACTTCCTGCGTGATTTGAAATTACAGTGAGGCTGTTATAAATCCGTTGCCAAGATACGACTAGTGAAGCCTGAGAACTCTATTGCATGTCTAACTGCGGCCTGTAAAGCAATAGCGCTGTATTGCCTGTAGTCCAGAGTGGTGTGAACAAGATGTCAATAAATCCAATCATCAAATCCAAGACCCCATCTATAGTCACGAATACACGTGACAATATTTTTCTAACTCTAGATATTGTAACGCATTTACTTGTGTAATGGATTTTTGACAGGAATTTCTGCGTGTATATAATTTGTTTCAGTATCCCTTTAGGCAACACCAGTGAGCAATACACGTACTTCTTCAGAGCAAGGCATACCCGGTGTGATGGCAAGAGATTGGTACCAGAAACTAAATAGACCGTAATACCGTATGTTCACAGCAAAACATGTGGTAGCAATGCTTTTTGTCACCACTATCCTTTTATATTTTTAGCTCGATGGACTGTCCAAACTCTTACTTTCACAATCATACACGCAATGAGTTTCCAGGTTAATTTTCATATTTATTTCTGTTTGCTTTTGTACTGCTGCGAATGTGGTATCCACAGCAGCTGCATCCAGAAGTAATGAAAGTATAATTTAATAAATATTACAGAGTAAGCAGACATGGCCTCTTCAACGATTTCTTTAAAATAATCTTCGAGATTTATGTTATGCATTGTCGGTATACGAGGGAGAGTCAGTAAACAGGTCACAGATGCAAGTAAAACAGCTGTAATGGATGTAATAGGTTTTCTGTTTGTATCACTAGGTAGCAGCACAGTCCTGCATCATGACGGTCAGGGTAGTAAACGCACATGCGCATGTTCAGAGGCTGGGTTCAGTAGTCAAAATGGCGATCATGCTCGAGGAATATGCTACCGAAGAGCAACGTTCTGTTGTACGTTTTTTGTGGTCAAAAGGACTCAATGCATAGGATATTCATAAAGAAATGTTACCTGTTTACGGTGGGAAATTTTAGTCCCGTAAAATGTTTTAGAACTGAGTCGAGAAATTCTCTGAAGGACTCTTCAGAAGTCACGGATGATGTCCGGCCAGGTACAGAATTGGCTGAAAAAAACAGTCAAAAGACTTCTATGCTGCGGATATTAGCGCACTGGTATAGCGATGGGCCAAGTGTATCAATGTTGGTGGAGGATATGTCGAGAATAAATGTCTTTTCCCAGGTTCGAATATCACATGTTCGTGACCTAATTACTGACTTTCCCTCGTGCTATTAACCATAGAACAACTTTTGTTGTTCCTAAACATACATGTGTGGAGAATCTTGCCCTACGTTTTGTTAGTATGAAATTGAAGAAAACTACAAGGAACTTGAAGATACTTGGCCTCAGGACACAGAATCGAAATTTGCAACTTCTGAATATGAGGCAGTTTTGTTATCTGATTTGTATTAAGGAAATAGCAGATTCGCTTCTCATCGCCACTCGGGACGGGGTTGAAGATGGATTAAGAAAAAATTCATAAGATAGTTGACTATCACATATGGAATCGAACTTATTACCTTTCGAATATGAAGCAGAAATTCTGTTTACTCACAGTCGATGTCTAGTTTGAATTAAGAAGGTATTACTTTTAACTGCCGTCCACTATATTTTGCACGTTTCGAAACAAAAGTAATATGACGCATATCAGTTGCTGGGCAACGGCCCTGTAAACACCTCACTTAAGAGCGTGACAACAATAGGGAATCCATTGTTCGGCAATGTAACGGTTGACGCGCCTGGTCAACAACAGAGGATATCCGTTGCTGGCCCACGCAAACACATCTTCCTTGGATACGGTGTCCTCAGTGTGTTCTCTGTGCGTGGTCCGTGCCGACGGGTTATAGGGGACAACGAAGGTCATTTGCAGCCAGTCATAGGACGAGAAGCAGAATGGAGAGAGA
Organism: Cryptotermes secundus; assembly: GCF_002891405.2. NCBI lineage: Eukaryota > Metazoa > Arthropoda > Insecta > Blattodea > Kalotermitidae > Cryptotermes > Cryptotermes secundus. The sequence continues at coordinate 1,562,129 of NW_019739214.1, forward strand.
CTTCGGCGGTCAAGGAAGAAGGGTTCGGCTGAAGATTGATTATGAGCTATTAAACTGATTGTGGTTGCACTACAAGTGCTAATAAATCTAATCATCCAATGCAGAACCCGTTATTATCAGTCACGGAACCCCAAATATGCGACAGTATGTTCTTCAACTGTAGGGAAAAGACACTTGAAGAGGAAGAGCGTAAATCATTTATTGACTTATAATAACAACTGTTTTCTCCCCGTTAAATGTTCTTGCATTTCACTGCTGAGGAACATGGAAGCTGTATACTGTTTCAATTTAAGGGTTTGCGCTTTATTTATAGACTGGTTTTAGACGGATGACCGGATTTATTGACACCTTATACACACGACTCGGGACTACAGGCAACAGAGCTTTATCGCTGATATACACACTGTAACAGTTCTCTGTTACACACGCACTAGGGTTCTCAGTCATCACTAGTCATATCCTGGCAACGGATTTGTCATAGTCTCACTGTAGTTAGTTAGTTAGTTATTGGAGAGGGTGGGTTTCCCCATGCACTTAGACCTGTATTGGTCCATTGTGCTTTCCTCTATGATTTCTACCAGTCTATATCCTACCGGTACTGGTGCTTACCATCAGTCCCGCCCAGCCAGCGAGACCGGCTCTACTAGCTGAGAGGTATCTATAATGCTTCCCCCATCTACCAGAGGTATTAGAGACTGCTGTTGGGTGGGAAACGTCCGTAATTTGGCTCAGTGACTTCCTTAGGAGATATGAGGTTCTTTTACGTGCCGTAAAGCTACGACACGGGACACAGGCTTAAAGTCCCTCCCGGAGGACTTGTTCCTTGAATGTTTCCGCCCTTAAAAATTCGACGACTTCCGCCGGGTATTTGAACCCGCGTACTACGAGTCATGAGGTGGGAACGTTACCTCTAGACTACGGAGGCCGCTTGGTCTCACTGTAACTTCAAATCATATTTGAAATCTTCTTTTCACAGCCTAATTCTTTTCTTACTATTATTCTGCAACTGCCAATTCCGAAGACTCGATTCAGTTAAATTCCACTGCTCCCAAGCTCACATTCAAGCTCACAAAGCAAGTTATTCAATTGTTGTTTGCATATTCGTTGTAGCGTGAATATGTTTGCCGAGTCGTTTCCTAACAATGAACACCTATTGTGACTTCGCTATTCCGGCATTCGGGTGTCATGTCACAACATTTTAGTTTGAGAAAAAATTCGCGGAGAGGAAACTGCCAAGGAAAAGGAATGTGCTCTGTTTGTAAATACTGGAAGGGATAACTTCAAGTTTCTTGAAGCTCAGAACACGTGTATCTAAGGACTAGATCAATAAGTCAGCTAGTATTTTTTGGGATACTTGAGATTTTCGCGGTACCATCTTCTGGGAAGTGACGCCATGTAGTCTGGTGGATGTTTCCCCGACGCTTCAGAGGGACGTTCAGGGCCGAAGAGTGAGCCGAGCCAGAAGCAAGCACCTCCACTCTCTCCGGAGACAGGGACTAGCTCTATCGATTGCGCCTGAGTAGGCCTGTTACCTGAGAACGGAGGCAGAGTCCGATCTCCGAAACGCTGCTTTAAATAAAAACTGGACTATGGATAATGTCCAGCAGTCGATAATTGTAATTGTAGTTTTAGTTTGTAGATTGCATTTGGTTTAATTTAACAGTCACGAACAACGAGCGAGATTGAATCGATTTGAAACCCAGTAATCACAAAAAGTAACGCTATCCCTGTAACATGCCGTGGAGGTCCATAAGGTTGTGAGACGTCGAGGCTTCCATATTTTCTAGATAATCGGAGATGGTGGTGAGGTTGTCAGCCTTATCCTCCGGCCGACCTTAACTCCAAAGAGAATTCCTGGTACTCATTTTTGTTAGAGGCTGAGTCAACACCCCAGGGTCATATTGCTGCTGGAAGGATTAGGTCATCAGAAATCAAACCCGCGACCTTCCGGCTTGTAGCATAGTGCCTCAACCGCGAGCCTCTCCAGTAGTCACAATATCTGGAAATTATGAAAGATGGATTAAACGTCAGGAGGCGCTTAAGAGTGAAAGGAATTTTTGAGTAAGGTAGGGGAGGCTGCAGTGAAACTCGTTGGGATATGTTGCTCATGGCGTCAGCCAGAGAGCGAAAGTGTGCAAACCGGCTTCAGCAAGAAATGGGACACCCACTCTGCAACTTCTGAAGTAAAGAAGAATCATGATTATGGCATACTTTACCACGGGAATGCTATATATAGAAACAGTACTGTGCAAGGTGTTATGCTTTGCGTCATTTCCCGTAAAAATACTTACCGAGCAGAAGTAGAGTTTACATTGTTGTATTTGAACAGGAACACTAAACACTATACACTTATATACAGCGACTGACCTAGAAGTTAAGTACATGATACTATAGGCTAGTTACTTCAATTAAGAATGTTATCGGAAATACTACTAACAAGATTTCTTTTTGTACAAGCCAAATTAACCTGCGTAAATAATTCTGTGGCTAGTGAGTCGTAGGTTAATGACCGATGCAAGAGCGTTGAATAAGATACGTGAATTAAACGCTATAGCTTCTGGGACATAACGCCATATAGCCCATTGAGAGTCCACCTGTGTGTTTCTACGAAAAGCCGTTGACTGTCAACGGACTACTCAGCATTATGTCCCAGGGGATGGAGCTCTTCATAACCATATATGTGTGAGAACCTCAGATTCTACAAAACATATGAATGCTAGGAAATGTAAGAGTCCGCCGTACTGTATGGTAACGGCAGTAAAGAATTCGTGGAAACCTAAAATGAGCTCTCTGGGACAGGCGAAACGTGTCTCCTAATACAAATTCATAGAAATCACGTTTATCAGAAATGAAACTGTGATTTTGCTCAGTGTTGTCTATAACATTTGTGTTCTTATTGGATGCCGAATTATGGATTATTCCTCTGAAAGCGAGGTCGTTTACGATAACTGTTATAATGAAAATTGTTCGTATTCACGTTATAATTATGCAAATTATAATAGGCTTGTGTATTTTAGGGAAAAGTAGATAATGATTTATATCAGGACAAGGACAAGGTGATTTATAATATGGAACATTAAAATTCATCCCTTTTAATTGTCATTCATTATGGTTGAGACTGTACAATTCAGATATAATAGCCTGAATACAGTGATCAGTTTATTATTACTTCTTAATGATTAATCGTCCGAGGAAAACGCCGTTTGTACGTGTAAGAATTTTATTTCCGACTTTGTCAGTATCATACTCATAACTACAGCCTCCTGACATTGGTCGTTGCTGTTGTTTTCATACGATGAATGATTTATACCTGCAGGAATAGCCCGTCAATAGAGGCGCATGAACCTGTCAGTGTCGACATATTAATCGTTAATACCGGGCTTGTCTCCAAATGTCTCATACAAAAGATATAGAAACTGCGAGAAGTGACCGAAGACACACACAGTTAGAGAATTACTCATACTTACTGAAGTGTGTGTCAACAAAAGCAATGCTGTAATACGCTACTTGCTCAAATAATTATCCCACAGTAAACAATCTGAAGGTTGAATTCTAAGAATTTTAGCTTTCAAGTGAAGGTATTGTCAGATGTAATCAGCAAATAAGGAAGAGTGCAGAATACTTTTCGACATTGACCTCTTGACGTCGCTTTAGATGTCATCCTCGCATCGCGCATGCGGTTCAACTAGTCTAGAAGAAGGAAGCATGACAGAGTTGAATATTGCGTTAGGTAATTGTAAGAATTACATGGCAAGTAGCTTCCTAGGGGGGCACGCGGTAGCGTAGTTGGTTGAGGCACTATGCTAAAAGCTGGAAAGTAGCGGGTTCCATTGCCGATGTGGTCATCGGATTTCTTTCCAAGTGACCTAGTCCTTCCAACCGCACTATGGTCCTTGGTTCGACTCAGCCTCTTAGAAAGACCTGGGTCCAGTGATTGAGATTAACTCTTTCTTAGGGGCCCATCTCAGTACGTGTTTTCTGTCCCCTTCACCTGAGAACGGAAACAGATCTAGTTTCCGAAACGTCATGTTTTCTATTCTCTAGAACAGGGGTCTCCAAACTTTTCGAACCGCGGGGCACATTAGGTAATTCAGCCGGATAAAGTGAGAAATTAATAACTCTAGGTATATGAGTTTTATTGAAAGCACAGAATTTCATAAACTAAATACAAAGTACGTGAGAATAAATTAGCGTATATTAATGACAACAGACAGTAGCAGCAAATGCTCATATTTTCATCACAAATTATAATAAAGCAATTAATGTGAATGATGGAACTCTTTTTGCATTCTTAAAATCTGATTAAATTGAGGTTCAAATTTTGAAACGCTAATCACAAGTATCGACTTTAAATGCTCATCGGATAAATTTGCTCTGTATTTCAACTTGATGTACTTCATCTGGGAAAAAGTTTGTTCACACAGATATGTCGTCCCAAAAATGGAGATAAATTTACAAGCAAATTTCTTTAAATTTGGAAATTGCTCTGAGTTCAGAAATTTATAAAATTCGATCAAATTTCCGCCCTTGATTTCTCTTTAATATGATAATTTTCCTGAAGTTCAATCATTTCCATTTGAATTTGACTTGGGATATCTGCAGCATCACAGTCAAACGGATTTTGAAACAATGTAATTTCCTGAGCACTGGAATCCAAATCAGCAATTCGCTTCTGAAATTGTTCCTTCAAATCTGAAATGACTAAATTTGCAAACGAGGAAGGAAATTCTGCTTCACCCTTTTTATGCATCTCTGCACAGTATAGCATACGAACAAAGTTTTTTTTTCACTTGGCGTTCCAGAAATATCTACTTTGCTCTGAATGCCTTGATAAGTACAAATAAATCACAGACTAAGTTATTTTCACCGTGCAACTTTAAATTCAAATGGTTCATGTGGTTCACGAGATCAGCAAAAAATGCTAATTTCCAAAGCCCCTCGGTATCTGATAAAAGTTATTCGTGATGGTTTTTCTCGGTAAGAAATATATCAATTTCATTCCTGAGCTGAGAGAAGCGCGAAAAAACCTTTCCACAGCTAAGCCATCAAACTGCAGTATAATATGTCAGATCAATAAGCTGGGAAACACATTTACCAGTACTCGTTGGAAAATTAGTTCAATTGGCGCATTTCTCCACAATTCTTTCGCGGGCCAGATAAAATCACATCGCGGGCCGCATGTGGCCCGCGGGACGTAGTTTGGAGACCATTGCTCTAGAATACCTGACGATGGAAAAAGTCCCAAAACCCAGTAATTCTGTGCATTTAAACCCAGTCTTCATCTTTGCCCCCTATTTCGTGAAAATCCGCTTTCTCCCTCTTCATACTTAGGCCTTTCCTGTTTCCATGACGTTTCCCGATCAGAATTGTTGCATGCACTGCGTAAAGGTTCGGCCACACAGAGCGCTACGTACGCTATGTTCGCTATACGAACAGAGAAATATCTCCCTTTGTTATCAATGTGACTGGCCACACAGTCTTCCGTACGCTACGTACGCCATGTTCCCTATGTTAGCTGCGTCGCAGAATGTACACAGCGTACGTAGCGTACGTAGCGAACATAGCGTAGCTCTCTGTGTGGCCGAACCTTAAGTGCTGCATGTCTTGCCCTTGTAATCCTCTTGATATTATCGCCTTGACAGTATTATTTAAGTAGTATATATTATGAATGTCGAGTATAAGACGCAAGGAAATTTAAGTTATATTAGAATATTAGTCTTTGAACATTATGTGAGTTTCCTCATTTCAGTAGGAACTCGGCTGTATTATGAGCGAGATAGTCACACGAATGTCTAGTAAAAAGGAAAAGAATTATAAATTCCTAACATTTAACTTTTCGGACCGGCTGCTGGCAACTTGTTCTCTTAGTTATATTTTTACTTCAGTCGAAATGTCCAGAGGAAATTTGTGAAAGTTCCTGCAGTATATGCATTTCTTTGCATATTCCCAATTGTAAGTAGGCTGTTTTAGTTTTGCTTCCCAGATGGGATATTAGTTTCAGAGACAGTCAGTAGAGCCTAACTTACAGTTGCAAGAGTTACGATAAACGTTTTGATTTTTATGATTTCTGATGTTCGTAAGAGCTTGATTTTCTGAAACATAAATTGCAAATAGTGTATATCCCGAACAACAAGCTACATTAAACACTTCTAAGTCGAAAGGAATGCAGAAGAGACGAGAAATGATCGCGTCTGGGAGCGGTGCTAATAGATGTTATCGGAAGAAGTGACGCGGAACTGCTACTACCGGGTGAATAGCAATGTAGTTCTTCATGACAGGAAACTTTACAATGATCATCTATTTTAATTCTAGAAATATAATTAGTTTCTTTTATAACACGCTGAAATGTTGGTTTTGATACGCAGTATTTTTTTTTAATTTTTCGTATAATTAAAATATAAATAATTATACTCTGATGTTGGAATTTAATTGGATACGTCTTCGCTGATGCATCCTGTGTTCCTTGTAAGGAATCTGTACAAGCTTGGAATGTTGCCCCAGAGCAAGCCGTCGTCGAGCAGAGCTCATTTTGAATGAGAAAGCAGGTTAAATATCTCCATGGTTTTTCAATTTGAATATCGTTAAGCTAATATTGAGGCACACAATTGTCGGTGAAAAGCGCATAGCTCCGCTTGAAGCCACTCTGTCTATAAGAACGAATTACCACTATATATGATAATTCCTTTAGATGCTGATTAATAAATAATTAATCAGATTAAGTTAATAGTAGCATACGGCGGTGACAGTTACAAGGCATAAATAGTTCTTAAATCCACCTTCTTAAATCATTCTTACGAGTTCTTGGATTAATGTCACAGTTACCATTGGATTCCTTTCTTGTCTGCGACTTAAATAAATTATATGTAAGATTTGATGTTTTCACGGCGGTGACTATGAAGAATGTCGTCTTCTGGGATGTGCCGTGTAGATCTTGTACGAAATGACGTTTCTGAGGAACGTATCTCCACCTGCTCACTCCGGTTCCTCGCTCGCGGATTTTTCTATCCTGAAAATGGAGGCGCAATACCCTCCTACGAAACGTTGGTTCACACAAGATCTACACGGCTCCACATCCCACAGGACGGAGTTCTTCTAAATGAATTCTGCCTTGTATTTTGCGTGTAAATGTTTCTCTTTTGTGTAAATGCAAAGCGTTACAGATTACTGTATTTTTATTTTACTTGTTTGGGTTTACTTTTACCTTTTAGAGATTATCAGCAGATTTATACACGAACTTAACCTCAGTGATTTTATTTCGACATCGCTTTTTAGCGAGGCTTTTCGCTGTCGAATATGCCTACATGAAACCGAGTAAACCGTATTAATATGTAAAAAATATATTTGGTTTAAACCACTTGGAATAATATGATTTTAAGGCAAAGAAAACTACGAGAATAAGAAAAAGAATAAGAAAACTTAAAGTAGATACTAACCGAAGAAAGCAGAAGAAAGACTTCTTGGGAAGAGAGGAGGGGAAATATTAAATGGAAATTTTAAGGTGAAGGAGGCAAAAAGAATGAGCTCAAGAATTCAGACTTAATTTGTTTATAGCTTGAAAGCCCTGAAATGTCAGTGGATATACAGTACAGTGGATTAATGAATAAGTAATTAATTGAACCTAATTTATAGGCCGTCTGTGGTTGCAAAGTGAACGCGTAAATGAAATGGAATAAAATATTGTAAGAGGAAAGGCTGTTTCAAAATGGGCCTAGTACTTATGAAAAGCTGATGTTGAAGCAGAAATGTAATCAGCCCTGTCCACGTACGTAATGATATTTCGATACTTAACTTAATTGAAAATGGAACAAACGTTTAGGTTCAATGCCTGGAGGGAAGGTGCAACATGGAAGAATCAGATGTAAAGGGGAGGATAATATTAAAAGGAATGTGGTAGGTGTAGAGTGTGAGAATGTGGGCTTGAGTCATCTGCCCCATAATAGGTGCCAGTGCAGAATTCCTCCTGTCTGGTTCATGATTGTTTCTTGTGTGGCTTATTCTTCGACCGTAAAGACTGAGGCGATATGTTCTTTCGAAACGTCTTTTCATTTTCACCGGTCTGTACGGAGTTATATTGCAGATTATAATATTCTCCATGATACAGAAGAAGTACAGACATTCTACAAATTAGAAGGTGAACAAGAGTGGAGAACAGCGAAGAGCGCACTCCATTTCGGAACAAACTTAGCGGATAATTTATACAATTGATACGGCTGATATCCAAGAATATTGTATCAAATTTATTATCATCGTCTTCATGGGTCACAGTCTGTTTTCTCCAGACTCTGAATACTTAAGATTTAATTTGAGTAATTTTTAAATGTAATTATTATTATTATTATTATTATTATTATTATTATTATTATTATTATTGGAGGGGGTGGGTATCCCCATGANGAGGTTCTTTTACATGCCGTAAAGCTACGACACGGGACCCACGGCTTAAAGTCCCTCCCGGAGGACCTGTTCCCTGAATTTTTCCTCCCTTAAAAATTCCACGACCTCCGCCGGGTTTGAACCCGCGTACCTTGAGTCACGAGGTGGGAACGTTACCCCCAGACTACGGAGGCCGCTAAATGTAATCATACATACGAGTATTTTATAAAATCTAATTACTGCGCGGTAAGACATGAACTGTCTTCTCTCAATCGAAAGTGGGATCGTGGGTTCGAATCCCACTCAACACAGTGATGTTTGTGTGTGTGTTTACTCTGTGTTTGTGTTGTCCGGTATGTAGGTAGCGGCCTTGCAGCTGCCTGATCACTCGTCCAAGGAGTCCTACCGTCTGTGTAAAAAAGATTACGAAACTGAAGAAAAGGTCAGGCCCCAACAAAGGGCTGTAGAGCCATTGAAGAATGAATGAATGAATGAATTTTTGCGTCCTCTTGTAAGTTCCTTTCTTGCACCTTCACTCTACTCATCAGGCAGTCCATATTGACATGCTGGTTTCAGATGACACGTCTTTTTAACTGAAGCAAAGCACACAGATCCAGCTTAGTTTTTTTTTTGTGGGGGGTGAGACTGATTCCACTTGATACTTCGGCCTCTAACTGGCCTATTGTACCAGCCCCGGATGAGAGATGATGAGTATGGAGCAGTCGGTGCATTGAGAAATGGCAGGGGAAGCCGAAGTAACAGCTGAACTCGGTAAGAACCCTGTTGTTTTCATTCATTCATTCATTCATTCATTCACTCACCCATTCATCAGTGACTCTACTTCCCTTTTGTTGGGCCCTGGCCTCTTCTTAATATTTTTTACACAGACGGTAGGACTCCTTGGACGAGTGACCAGCCCGTCGCAAGGGCGCTACGTACACGCAGGACAACACAGACACAGAGTAAAGACACACACACAAACATTTATGCCTTGAGTGGAATTCGAACCCACGATTCCAGCGTTCAAGCGAGCGAAGACAGCTCATGCCTTAGATCGCGCGGCCACTGTGATTGGCAGTCAGTTGTATTTACAGCACAAATTATATAGGGATTAATGATACATGGTATTAATCCACGTCGAAATTTTTCTGTACACCTTTGGGCGTTTCTCATATAGCTATTTACAGAAAATACAGCGCCAACGACATCTTTAAGGAATTTCTTTCAGTTTATATTTACTTCAGCCTCCGTATTTAGGAAGAATTAAAATGTAGATTTGTCCACTTCTTTATCCTTGCCGCAGAAATAACTTCCTTCTTCTCTGTCGCAAATTTCGGATACTTTGTTCGCCGTTTCGGAGCAAGAGACTTGCGTATGTGCAGGTACGTAATGCTCCGGCAACGGTAATTTTATCGTCAGAGCTTCGTTCCTGCCTTCTGCTGCTTCACTTTTGTTTGTGCAGGAGCGGCACACGAAGGGAAACTGAACGTAAATATTTGATAATATCTAAGATCTAAGGCAACAGTTTTAAAGGTCAAAGAATATCGAACTAGTTGGGAAATCCCTTCACATCCGTGTCAGCATCCCTCCTAACAAATATGAAAGTGCGATGAAGCAGCTGAGTGGTTCAACAAGGTGTCACAAAATAAATAGTTTTACTTGTGGGATTGTATACGCCATTGAGTTATTTGTTTATTTGTTTCAGGTGTGGTAGTTATAAAGATTTTCATGATTGAGTACGTAAACGTTTGAAAGTAAATAGTTCTGGCCAATTTTGTCATTTTGAGTTGAAAAGGAAAATAACGATTAGCCTCTACAAATGAAGTTACTTTCATTTGGGATATTAAAGGGTAAAGTTGTCCTTATGCTTAACTCATTTAGCACTACGCCATGAAGACGTATGGGGGAGTTGATGTATATATCCACTAGTTAGAGGTGAGTGATCAGCTTTACGCCCCGGCCGCTTTACCCCCTTGGAAAAGCCCACGGTGCCTGTTGGATTGGAGGCCGGGAGGGCTTCAGAGCCGGTTTGAACGATGTGGAGAAGAGAAAATTCTTGACCCTAACGGGACTCGAACTCCGAACCCCTCTCTCATCCAGGCGGTAGCCTGTCGCTATACCGACTGCGCTATCCCGGTTCCTCATTTGGGATATTACTCGTACTCTGCGAAATTCGTACATAAATGCGACAGAATCGCGTCTGCGCCGTAGCTCAGGCGGTTACTCGCCGGATTCTCATTGCGGCTGCCCGGGTTCGATCCCAGATCAGGTCATGTGGTGGGCTAAGTGGTACTGGGGTAGGTTTTCTCCGAGTACTACGGTTTCCTTGCCAATCCTCATTTCACCAGTTCTCTATATTCGTGGCAGCACAGTAGGCCAATTAGTGGCCAACGTTCCAAGTGAACTCAGTCTCATCCCACGAACTACGAAAGAATCGTAGCTACCCTCCTCCATTTGCACTGTTTCACGTCTCAGATAGCACTCTTCGTGGTAGGTAACGGGTCCAGTGAAGAGTGCGCCCTTCGAACTGCATAGCGGTACAACCGCCGGGCATCAATTATACTGGGCCCTCGTCTTATTAAAGAAGAATTTACAGGGCCTCGGTCTCATAACAGTTGAGAACCACTGACCTAGAGATCTGCACATTTCAGTCGTAAGAACCTCAATTCTGAATCATAACTATAGCCAGTAACTTGGCCGAGAATTGAACCAGGTAGCTCCCGATTACGGATATACGAGTACAAAGCTCTACTGCTGTCATAACTCGGTCAGGATTCCCATGCTTCTCATATGCTTTCATTCAGTTCTCCAGTGATTGTGTTACAGTCGAATGGTACGGTAAAATGAATGTGAAATATCAGCATGCCTATGGTACGATATGCGTTTTGTTTGACTGTTTTAATAGAGGCTAACAATAACAGACAGGCTTTAGGTTGTGCCTCTTTTCCCTCCTGTCACTTTGAATTGCTAAATTGCTTAAATCAGTTGAAATTGTGGACGTAATTAATGAAATGTCATGGTTATGTTTTTAAATAATGATAGGTTATGAATATATGTATAAATCTATATAGTTTTTACATAGAAAAAATTAACGTGACAGCGACATAGATTTCCTGAGTAGTATTACTGACAGTAATAAAATTAATTATAACTGCATGAAAATTTAGGTACCGTCTGAAATGATTTTTTCATTAAGCTGTTCAATGACTAATGCTACAACATGAGACCTCTAAAGGTCGCGACTGAGTTATTAGCATCCCTGCTTCCTATTCGGAAGATCCCAGGTTCAATTCTTCATACTCTGACTTGACGATCTGTGTAGGTTTCCTTAATCTCTCAAAACAAATGCTGGGATAGTACCTTATTTTACGTTACAGCTGCTTTTCTGTCGATCAGACAGAGTCGCCCCCGTCTTTTGAAGTTGTGTAACTTATGGAGTGATTGTTTTGTTCATTTTACGTTGCTATCAGTATTTAGGCTATATACTGTCGATTGGTAGACAGGGTCATGAATGATTGACGGGAAGAATTTGGAAAGGAGCGGTCATCGCCCGGTCGAGCTACTCTTCCGAATTTTCCTGAAGGAACTGACGAAAGGAAAACTTCAATCAAGATAACCGGTGTCATGTCCTAGACTCCGATCGATAACCTCCTGGATACAAATCTGGTGCGTTCCCTCTATACTGTTCTGCTCTGCGGGTACAGTTGATAAGGCGTCGTTAAAATAAATTCTAGAACTTGCACTTTTGCATTGTAATTATTAATCGCCAACTTTCCTCTCTCTCTCTCTCTCTCTCTCTGTGGGAGAAAGAAGAAAAAGAAGAAGTGGAGGGGGGGTTAGTGAGAGACACTACATTGGGGGGGGGGGAAGAAATTATATCTCTGATTTTGAAGGCTCCCAGGCAGTGCCTGCTTCCCTTTCACTACATGGTGAGATATGATACCACACAGACTGCACAGAAAACACCATATATTTTTGCATGTGTATTTATTGCCACAGGAACGTCTACCACGCCGCTGTCTGGTAACTTTCGTCTATTCTGGCTTCACTATTCCTGCTTTCAGGCGTTACATCACATTGCATTAAAATTGTTAGTGGGGGAACACACATACACAGACACACAAACAGCAAGGTGATCTTGCAAAACTTTTTTTTTTTCAGAATAAGAAACGTAGTCTAAAATGATAGTTTGATAGTCTACAAATGAAGCTCAACGAATTTCATTAAGATATACTACAAAATACCGTGTATATCCATATAATCGTGTTTGATCAACTGAGTGTCTTGTTCCGAATGGGGAATAAACCATTATACAGACATACAACAGTATAATACGAACTGGTTTGTATGACAAGCCAACATCCAGCACCTGTCGCAGGAATATTATGGAGGGCCAATCTACATTATCAGAAATGTCGCAAAACTTGATATTCAGCTGTGATGGATTAGGACACAAGCGTTTGACGTATGTAGTATGAATGGCACGCCGAAAGTTGGGACCTGCTGAAACTTATTCAAGTAAATTGCTTTATAAATGGCAATTAAATACCATGTGACAGACCGGAAACTTTAAAGGTACGTGTGTAAGCACTTCAGCTTATATCGCAAATAATATTCCTTTCAGCCAACAGCCTTCATTTAATGAAGACCACTTATTTAACGCAACTAGACGTTAATGCGTCAGTTCAGATACTTTTATCTCCTCGTTTGCTGTATAAAAACGTACAGATTAACATATGTAGAAATATGATTTTGCCTGTAGATTTCCGTGGGTGTGAACAGGGAGCTGAGAAAAATATTTGGACTGAAGAGGAATGAAATGGTGATCCACTTTAATATTATACTTGCACCTACATCTAGATCTTCCTACTGGTCTCTCTCATTCTGGCTTTCCCACCAATATCTCATATGCATTCCTCTTCTCCCCCATTCGTTCTACATGCCCTGCCCACTTCATACTCCTTGACTTGATCACTCTAATTATACTGTGACGTATTTCTGCTATGTAGGACACCCTCTTCCCCCACGGTGACGCAACAGCACTTCCCTGAGTGACGTAACACGGGACGCCGCGGTTACTAAGTGGCAACAGGCGACTCCGTGCAGAGACTGTTGCTTGGCAATCGGTAAACATGAAGTCACTCAACATTGGTAGCTATCATGTAACTGTTTTCTGTGTTGTCAGTGCGGAAGCTACATAACGAGGAGTATTCGTCAGTGTAACCAGAGTTACTAGAGTAGTGAGTACTGAGTTACGAATCGAGTTGTATCGAGTGATTGGCAGTAACTCCAGCAGGAGAAGTAAGCGTGATATTGCAGATGGAAGTAACTGTGAAACTCTGAATTGTGTAAATGTAAGAACGAGTGGAATAAATTCGCCATAGCCAAGACAGCGTGAAGTTATTTGTCGCGTTACCTACCCAACACATGACAGTACTTTTTTGCTTAGTGGGGGGTGGAGTCCGACTTGGTCCACTCGGCACGGCGGCCACTGATTGGCCTATTGTACCCTGCCCCGGGTGATATGATAATGGAGAATTTGGTGGAATGAAGAGTGGCAGGGGAAGCCGAAGTACTCGGGGAAAAACCGCCCCAGCACCACTTTCTCCACCATAAATTCCACTTGACCAGACCCGGGATCGAACCCGGGCCGCCGCGGTGGGAAGCCAGCGACTAACCGCTTGAGCTATGGCGCGGCCAACTGTCCTGGTTACAACATCTGGACACGGACCACATAGAAAACACCGTTCCTCCCTTGTTGCGTTCGTGTCCGTTGCCGCTGGAATGTGTCTACTGAGCCGTTGCCAAGAAACGGATTTCGTAACCCCGTTTATTAAGAACCTTCTGTCCTAGTAATGGGCGTTGTTTGGCGATCGCTACACAACATAAGATCTACACACTACAGTTTATATGAGAGATGGAAAATGAGTTTATTTACTAAATACTCTCATGGGAAGACTGGGGAAAGCCACGAAACGAACTCAAGTGTAGTTCATCTTACCTTTTTTATACAGAATGTGAGATATTAACACTTTTGAAAGGAGTAGTAATTTTCCCCGAATTTATTGCCATATTATAAACGCCAATATTGTCCGTAGACAGTGCGTGACGTCTCACTGAATGAACCATGCGCGCACCGATGCACTACGGGCTGCTGGAACATTCCTGTGTGAGTCCCGTGACATTATACAGTTGACCTCTGACTTCCATTTATGGTGTTCCGACAGAAAGGTTTGGAAACACGTTAAGTTCATGTACATGCAAAGATGCAGGTGTCAGCTGGCGATGGAGGGGGAGGCTCTGTTACCAAGGTGGGGGCCCCTACTGATCAAGTGAAAGGAAGACGAGACCCAACTTTCACTGCCTGAAGCCTCCAGGATCAATGACGTAACCACACGCGTCTTGCACGTGACTTGCCCCGACGATGACAGTCACATTTTTCATTTCTTTCTAGAAGTTTATTGCAGTAAAATAATGAGCATTCTAACTAGTTCATGGAGCTGAGCCTTTCTTGAGAAGCCCCCAGTTATGCAGCTTCTCAAGAACTTCCCGGCATTTTATGGAACCCGAAGGTTCATTACTCTGTTTACAAGAGGCCTTCATTGGCCCCTATCCTAAGCCACAGCAATCCAGTCCATACCACCCCATTCTATATCTCTAATTCTCATTTTAATATTATCCACCTTCCTACACACTTTATATGGAACATAATAATTAATGTTGCTAAAACTAAGCTGAAAGAAAGCATAAATTATGAGATATGTTCGTAGATTCAGGGGTGCTCAGTGCAAAAATACATTCGAACATGCGGGAATGTTTAAAAATTAAAATAGATTCCTTCTGATGAAGGCATTATTTTATAGCCATAAAACACGCTTCTCTACAATTTGGCAGTACATGATAATTGCACCTAGGAATTTTCGTCTCATGCGACACTGGTATAGAACATCTAGCGAAACTAACACGAAGTGGACACGTTTTGTTAATGTAATGATTAGGAAAGCGTTGATTGGAGCTTTTGTTCTAGGTATATATTGAAAAGGCATAGAATGTCGAGCAGAGGCGTTCGTGCTGAAGTGAGAACCATACTTCTAATTATCCACTGTGCATCCCTTTGAAACAGTCTGAAGACATTATGATTCAACGGTTAAGACATAAAGTATTTAAAAGGATCCCGTCGTGCAAAGAATATGTTTATTTATGAAGACTGCAGTTTCTACGAAAAATATTCTATGGCTTTAGGATTTGAGGTTCTCACAGCGATGGTTATGAAGAGTTCTGTCTTCTGGGTGATAACGCCGTGTAGTCAGTTGAACGGAAATCGATTTTTTCGGGCGAACATGTCGCTTCTATCTTCAGGGCCGAAGAATAAGCCAAGAATATCTCCTGTATATGACTAACCCCAACTTCCGGCAAGCGGGTTGCTCTGCTTTCTACCTGCTTCGTGTTTGGCTTATTCATCGACCACAAAGATGAAGGGGATATGTTTCTCCGAAACGTCCGTTGACTTTCAACGAGCTACTTACTTACTTAATCCGTTCCTCTTATACCTTACGGTGTCGATGTTGTTTTTTGATTTTGATTATTTTACAGAAGGTAGGACTTCTTGGACGAGTGATGAGCTCGTCATAAGGCCTCTACCTAAACACAGGACTGCACAAACAGAATAAACACATACACATACCAAACACCCATGACTTATGTGGGATTCGAATCCACGATCCCGGCTACCGTGGCCGGCTCAACGAGCCACACGGCGTTTTATCCTATAAGAAATAACTCTTCGTTCTGAGGTTGTTGATGGATATTGCATTGGAAATTAACAAGAAGTCCATTCTCTTTCTTTCGCATTGTGGGGGGTGGTGTCCAGCTGGGTCCACTCGGCACGTGGACCACTGATTGGCCTATTGTATCTGCGCGGGTGAGTATGATGATGGAGAATTTGATAGAATGAAGATTGGCAGGGGAAACCCGCCCCAGCGCCACTTTGTCCACCACAAATTCCACTTGACGAGACTCGGGCTCGAACCCGGGCCGCCCTGGTGGGAAGCCAGCGACTAACCGCTTGAGCTATGGCGCGGCCTAAATCCATTCTTGACATTGAAAACAAAATAAATGAGATTCAGGGTTCTCGCGGCATATTGCTATTTTCTGAGCTGTAACTCGGTGAAGTTTTGTAAATAAGTGCCAGCATTTTGGAGGACTCTTTTTCCCTTCATCTTCGAGGCAGAACAGTGAGCTGCGTATGTAGTACGTCATATAGAGAAGCGGGTTATGGGGTCCGGGTGTGCGCCAAGTACTGGGAATCGGTGGGGAAACTACACGGCGTCACATCCCAGATGATTGTGTTATTTGTGAAGTTCAGAGATGTTTAAATATTATTTATTGGTTGCGAGCTGAACATGCTCAACCCTGGCACTTTAATAGCAACAGCACTGTGCAAGTTGCAGGAGAGAAATCGAGAATTGCAGTCATATGGTAGAAAAAGATCTTGCAATGAAAATGTTTGTTATCTTATTTACCTTTTCATGGAGGCAAGCCGGGAAGGGGACTCGCAATTGAAGGGGACTGGTATTCCTTTGATAAGCAGAATTAATAGGTGGCGATGAAAAGCGAACACACATGTTAGTATTCCGGGCGGGACTGGAACTCACGACCATTCGAGGGGAGGCTATAACTGCTATCCTGACTATATCGGCATAGAGCATCATACCTGTAAGCTGGCGTCTGTCTGAATCCCCACTACGCATGATGATGCGTGACCTTATGCTATTCTTTATCACCGCCCATCATGACTAAACAACTTTCTTTATTTCCCCACTTGGGGGTTTCTTCATAGGCTGGTCCACTGTGGTTTCAAAAGCAGAGTATAGAAAGAAATGTCACCGTGTGCTGGTTTTATTGTCACCTTAAAATTATTATTGTTTATTTCAGGGAGGTAGTTAAAGAGTTTCAAAACACGGAAAGCTCCGAAGGTGTCTTGTTCAGAAAGGTTAACGAAAATATATCAGTTAGAGAGTTTAAACTGGGGAGGGATTGAAACACGCGTATGTAACAGAGCACCACGAAGGGAAAATGAGTCTCTCATAACCCAGTATCGCCCGTTCTTCCCCCAAAAAGAAGAGTGAAAAGGCAATCCTATTAACAAGAATTTTGAGGGAACCTGTTTTCCGAAATTTGTTACCTATGATTATACCCTTCATTGGCTTTCATATTCGTTAATTACACCTAAATTGTACTTCCTGTAACGCTAATAACACTAAATATCACATCATTGGCAGTCGTGACCTATTTTAAATTCCTAATATATTTAGTATGCGTGAGAAATTATGATCGTAGAAAAAACTTATCTCTATATTTAGACATACTTACACTTTTCAACCCCCCCCCAAAAAAAACAACAAAAATATGGCCTTGAAATACCATTTATCTCTAAGCGTACATGTATGTTGGCAGATATGACCACCTCGCTAGTGCCCGAACGACTAAACAAAGTTTGTTCATATTCCGAGTTTTAGATTTAATTCATCCTAGGTCTGTTCCCTATTAATGTACGTAAATACTTGAGCCTCAAAAATAATGAACGCTCACAGTGGTACTTCTCCAGCTACCGTGACTAAATTTCATTAATTTATGGACACCATCTCCGTAAACAGAACTTCACAGGCAGTGTCTTCAGAAAGATAATGGTAGTTCTGTGCAGGCCCAAACGCGAAATGTCAGTCTTCCCTGAAATGGCTTTACTGATTTTGATTGAACTGTAATCATCTCTAGAGAAAATGGACCCAAATAATAAGCCTGTGTCCGTCGAGTTTATATGAGAAAGTATGTGCAGTGTGTTTGCATACATTTTGCAGTTAACAGTTTGTCGTATCAAAGATATTCAAAATAAAGTTGGATGATTTAATCCTGACTAACATAATATTTAACAGCCGCGCCATAGCTCAAGCGGTTAGTTGCTGGCTTCCCACCGCGGTGGCCCGGGTTCGATCCCGGGGGTCTAGTCAAGTGGGATTTGTGGTGGACAAAGAGGCGCTGGAGCAGGTTTCCTCCGAGTACTTCGGTTTCCCCTGCCAATCTTCATTCCACCAATTGCTCCACAATCACCCTCACCTATCATCTGGGGCTGGTACAACAGGCCAGAAGTGGCGCACCCCACTAACAATAAAAAGAAACAACATAATATTCAAATACATTGCATTTTAAGTCATCTTTGAAAAAATAATAAATTTACAACTCGCTGTTTTCGCATAGTGTAATGACTAGGTTTAATTGATAGGAATCCAACTTTTATTTGCTAGGCGAAGTTTGCTTCTGACACCCAAAACCACATGTACTGGTTGTAGAGTAGACGGTTCAAATATAAAACGTAGACGAATAGATGGATGGACAAATAGAGTCTCAAATTATGGGTTAATGTTATGAAATTTTGCAAATTACGCACGCAGATCGAAGAATATGCCTGGCTGTAATACAGGGCGTCTCCAAATTATTGTCGGAGACTTTAGAGTAGCCATTCAAGATGGAAATTTATGCCATTCATTCTATCACATATACAAGAGTAAATTGACGATATTTGGAAATAGTGATTACACCAAGGAGATGTATTCTTTTTCATTGTAGCGATGATAGATAAATTCTTTATTTTGTTTTATAACTAAAATTATTTTTGTACATACTCGTGTGTGTGTATATATATATATACAATCTAGAAAACATTATTGTGTACACATGAAATGTACACCATTTTACCGTAACATTGCTCATGAAGTAAAAGGTAGAGGAATGAAAGCTAAGCTCATTTGAGCAGGTTATGTGATCAAGTTTTCCTGAGGACATCGTGAATGGCCCGGCAGGTATAATATCTACACGCATATTTAGTTTCAGTCCCCACGTCTTTAAGGAAGACTAGGGTGACTGCAGTCACTGCAACTGTTACCTTCCCAACAAGTTGTGGCAAAATGGTAGCCAGTGGTGTCATGTACACAACATATTTGATGTGCTTCAAAAGAAAAATTCAAGAGGAGTAAGGTCAGGTGAACGAGGTGGCCAAGTGATAAGCCCACCCCTCCCAATCCGTTTATCTGATAATTTATGATTTAAGAAGTCTGTCGTTTCCTTGTGGAAATATGGACACCTTACATCTTCTTGGAGTCTCTTTTCCAAATTAGGGGCGAGAAACTCTTTCAAAATATGTGGGTAACTTACGCCCTGCGAGTCACAGTACGTTCGGGAAAGAAAAGAGGCCCCACCCCTCTTTCTTTTTGGACAAAGCACGAAACACGTTCAACTTTTGGTTGTTTTTCGTATATTCAGTTATTTCATGGGGGTTGTTGCATCCCCAAATTCTTAAATTATGTCGATTAATATTTCTTGATAAATGGACTCTGTCTTCATCACTGAAGACAATTTTGGCTGTAGAATATTAGTCATCTTCAAGTCACACTAAAACGTATAACGATTTTTTTCACATGGGTAGTTACATGTTGCAGCAGTTGGACTTGTAACTTTTGAATTCCAAGCTCTTACGCAGAATGTTGTGTCATGCTGAATCATCTGGCAGCATACCTGGTTGATTTGCGTGGACATAGACAAATGCAGCTAGCCTGATCAAACAATTTATACCACTTGTAAATATACATTCTTGTTTGTGGTTCTGTTCCAAATAACGTATGAAACCTCATTTGAACTGTAAACCGCAGACCAACACTCGTGAAACCACAGCACGCATTTTGCTTTTTCTACTACAGACGCCATTTTTACAACCGTTCAAGTGGAAAGATTTGGCTGAAATGGCACGAATCGTAAGTTTGATCATATAACCTGCTCAGATGCGTGTCGTTTTGAGTTCGTATGTATTTCAGTTCATGAGCAGTGTTGCAGTAAAATAGCCTGCATTTCATGTGCGCACTCCGTGTCTGTATATTACAAAATCGGTCCGGTTATGTGTCAGACGTAATTTCAAGGAATTATGAATCAGTCTGCATTTCCATTCTATTCTGTACCGCAACTACAGTCATGAAACGTATGTATAAAATTCTCCACCGTTTGAAGACTGCTCTAGGTTGCATATAAAACGCAATGACAGATGCCGACAATAAATACTAGTTCTCCTTTTCATAGTATGGCTTCTATTAACGTAGTGGAGAAATTCCTGCTATGTAAATGTAATTCTCAAGTAATTCTATTTTTAGCATGATCGAAGTTGCCACAAATGAGGAAGGAAGATGCAGGACACCCCCCGAATACTGTTTCATCGTATCATACAGAGTTCAATACCCTTTTACTGTAGATTGCATTGCTATGTTCAGAGTTAGGCATTTTGCATGGGGATTCGAACGTCAGGCTGCACACGATATGGGCATTTAAAATGTGCTTATCAAATCTGAGGAGCTTACTGCGAAGATAATTAATTCTGTAAAAGTTGAATTTCATCAAATAATACACATTAATTCAGTTCGTACTTCACAGGAAGCACATTACATCTTTGCTACAGATATCAGCTGGATATTGATCCATAAGGAAATAGTAGTCGCTTGTTGTGAGTGTCGTACGAAACCCGTAAATGCAGTCTGAGCAGAATGCAGTTTTAATGTGTTAAAACAGATGGTGCAAGTAAAACCACGGAGCCTGGGATGTGATGCCGTGTAATCTGGTAGATCTCTACAGAAATCATAGAAGAATGTGCTGACTGTATGTACGAGTATACTCCATTTGTTAAGATTAACCTTTATGAACCTAAGACTGGAGATATTTATCACCGTATTTACGCATGTATAGGCCGCACATTTTTTGCCAAAAATTCAAGAGGAAAACTGGGGTGCGGCTTATATTCGAAATATTCGAAATCACACTTCATTTAAAAAAAATTATATTCATAATTAGTAATACAGGGTGTAATACTCCTGAAATAATATTCCAAGAAAATTATTTTTTCAATAATTTCTGTCTGAAAATTGTGCTGCGGCCTATACACGCACGCGGCCTATACATGCGTAAATACGGTAAATGGTTCCTAAGTTAATTCTCAACTCTATCATAACTTTGTTTACTATTGAATGAGCTGAAAAGATTTATATGCGCTAGGAACAAAGGACCTTAGTTGTATTAAGAAATTAATTCAATAATCCACTAACGATAAGAAATTTCTACAAGAATAGTCAGTCAATTGACCTAGGTTAGAAGCGGGTAACACAGGTCACATTCTCTAGCGCAGAGACGTTTTTCTCTTGTGAGGATACTGAAGATGTCTGTTACTACTCGTATCTTCGATGTTTATTTGTATTCTAAGGACAACGTGCTGACCACGGTAATCGAGCTGTCTAAGGCGTGAACTGTCTTCGCTCGCTCGGAAGCCGAGATCGTTGGTTCGACTGCCACTGAAGGCATGGATATTTGGTGTGTGTATGCGTTTATTCTATTTATATTATCCTGTGTTCAGGTAGAGGCCTTGCGACGAGCTGATCACCCGTCCAAGGAGACCTACCGTCTGTAAAAATCAGCCCTATGATCTAAAGTGGGAGAGAGAGGAAGAAAAAAAAAGGACGTGAACTTCAGTAATTATAATAATTAATTGTGATCCTGTACTCAGGCGCTAACTGGAACACAGGCGAGAGAAGGAACAGTATTTAAGGTATTCTAAGAATCCTCTAGACAACAAGAATTTCCTGTCGAGTACCAGGAATATTCTTGTTCTTGGGAGTAGAGAGCGGTCGGCGCGTAAGGCTGACAACCTTACCGCCATCTATGAGCCGATTGTCTGGATAGTGTGGGACCCTCAACATCTCACAACCCTATGGGCCTGCATGGCCTGTTACAGGGATACCTTTGCTTTTTGCTTTTTTTTACTTACTTCGACAAACCAGAACAAGTTGATAAATTTTCCATTTCGTTTCCTCCATGAGACACAGTACGGTACACATGTTTACACGTAAACACGGTTTGTTGTCGACTTTAGTACCGAATAAACTTCATGTAAATTTCGACTAGTTGTAAATCTGAGACCGTTGTGGTTAGGCAGAAAGTAAATATGGAATTTTATTATCAATATTTGAAGGCAAAGAATGAGATGGAAAAGGTGTAATTTGAGAATATTACTTATTGGTTTTCTATTCTGGTGCTAGTTTAGCCAAAACAGACAGAAAATCTGTTTAATTTTTCTTTAAAACATCACCCTTTGATTGACTTACAAGATTATGAATTTCCAGGTTAGTCTTCTGTGATAACGTATGAATGAGCGTTCTCGCTGAAATTTGCACGAAAATGTCTCTACAATTTTCCCTTAATATTAGGTATACTGCATGCACTACTTCTGTGTGCCGCAGTTCTCTAAGAGTTTCTAACAGTGACTGTTCGTTGCATCTCAGTTATGTTGGGCATGTCCATCCTCTGGTGATTCCCATGATCAAAATAAACAAAGTACTGATTTCAAGAAATAACGAGGCACCCCTTGTATCTTTATAAAGAGAAAATGGAAGGACAAAGGAAAAGACATGACCAATTACCGAAGAAAGGAATGAGGAAAGTAAATAAATCAATATAACCCAGAAATTTAAGAGTGTCGAGCATAATTACTGCGTATTTCTGCTTCAGTAAAGTAAAATTATCTCTGTTCTTAGTTATGCATCACGCCATAGAAATGTATGAAGGAGTGGACGTAGAGCTCCACGCATTCTTATCTTAGGCACTATATAGAGGTCAGTGGTTTGCTTCAAGTCCCATCACTTTATCCAGCACCGATGGAATGTGAGGCTTGGTGGGACGCGAGCTTATCTGAACTCTCTCTACCGGAAATCGAAACCAGAACCCTCAGTTATCCAGTCCGAAGCCTAGTCGCTGTACCAGCTTAGCGATTTTCTACTTTTTCCTTTTTGTTTTTTATTATCCTGAAGCAGGAATGGGAAAAGTGAAATGTTTACAGCTACAAGGAAGGATGTGATATTCCTGAAACCGTAGTGGCAACGGAATTGGAACACTGACGCCGCTTCGCGGCAACTCGACGAACCTCTCGCCATCTTTTGGAAACGGAAAGAAATTGTTGCGCCGGTCCAGCTGGCTCCTATGGACAGCAGGTAATACGTAAACAAGCAGTCGGTAGGTGGTGAAAAACGAGTTAACCCTTGCCTGATTTGGAAACTGAAAGTACGAACAAGGTGTAGATAATTAGTGAACTTCACTGTAAAAATAAACAGTTTCTTGAAGGGCAGTCGCAAAGTCTTTGATGTATAGTGTTTGCAGTGTTTTTATGATGCTATCTTCAGTGTATTTACATATTTCAGAAGCCGCTGCACACTTCGTTCGCCTTTTTAATTGTCAAATGAAACATATGTCTGTGCAGTATTCAAGTAATAAGTTAGAATGGTATTAAATCTGACTTTCTCTCACACAACTTAAATCCGTAACACTTGCATGAGAGAAAGACGGATTTAGTACCATTCTAACTTTGTACTTGAATACTTTAAAAAATGGTACTTTATAATTTAAAATTTGTGGCGCCGGAGTTTTGCTACCTAATCCTACGTTATAGCATCCCCCTTAAATTACAATTACTATAGTATATAACTTATCTGTTATATATTGGCATTTTAATTACATGCTCTGTTCCTACCCCTACCGTTTACTTCTCGTCTGGATTAATTTCTACTCCACTATTTTTCTTTATTACCATACTCTTCCATTTTTCGTTGTATTTAATCATATATGTATATCTACCTTTTGCCAATGTTCTTTGTTCTTGCGTCCTACTATCCCCATAATACGAGTATTTCTGCATCGATGTTGGAAACCTCTCGTCAAAAACCTGTCCCCTCC
The DNA here is from genome assembly GCF_002891405.2 of Cryptotermes secundus. Lineage (NCBI taxonomy): Eukaryota > Metazoa > Arthropoda > Insecta > Blattodea > Kalotermitidae > Cryptotermes > Cryptotermes secundus. The sequence goes on from NW_019739214.1 coordinate 1,586,312, forward strand.
AAATATTTGTTCCGTCACGCCACAATATGTGGCTCCAGCCTTTTTCTTTGCTACTTATGGGACAGATCACCTGTTCGACGTTTCTCCTAACCCCTTCAGTAATCTAATTTAATGCACATGTACACTTAATATCAACAGACAGATATGCCAGTATTAATTGCTGTAAAATTATTCAAACCTATTGATTTAAGTGTTCTGAGGAATATAGATAAATCTATCTATGGCTCTACATCCTTTTTGTTGGACCTGGCCACTTTTAAATTTCTTAATTATATACACAGTCGGTAAGAGCCGGGATAATGCAGTCGGTATTGTGACTGGCTTCGGGTTGGACGACCGAAGGCTCGGAGTTCGAGTCCCGTTAGGGTCAAGGATTTTCTCTTCTCCATATCGTCCAGACCCGCACTGGAGCCCACCCAGCCTCCCATCTAATGGGTACCGGGGGCTTTTTCCCCGGGGGTAAAGCGGCCGTGGCGTAAAGCTGACCACTCAACTGCAATTAGTGCCGAGATCAAGAAAATGTGGATCTCTACATCTACTACCCTATACGCCTTCATAGCGCAGCGCTTAATTAGATAAGCACAGTGACAACTTTACTTTTTGTACACAGTCGATAGGACTCTTTGGGCGGGGGATCAGCCCGTCGCAAGGCCACTATCTACACACAGAACAACGCAAACATAGAATAAACGCACACAGACATTCATGCCTTGAATGGGATTCGAACCCACGATCCCAGCGTTTGGGTGGGTGAAGACGGTCCATGGCTCAGACCGCGCGTCCACTATGATCGGCAGTATACATAAATATCAGTAAAACTGTAACACAGTTGAGAACTTCACGGCAGTTGACCGGAGTATGAGTCCGTTAACATAAGCTGAATACAGTTAGACAACTAAATAGGCACGGTACTTTGTACATATTTTTATGAACTGGGGAGCGTTATGGGTCTTGTTTACTTCCAGCAACTATGCTAATAAAGCGTTAGATATAATTACACAATCAATACGGAATTGAATTTTGTTATACTATAGTGGTCCACTCATGGAGCTGAGCCCTTCTTGAGAAGCCGCCAATTGTACAGCTACTGAAGAGCTTCCAAGCATTTTATGGATCCCGAAGATTCATTACCGTGTTCACAAGAGACTTCCACTGCTCCCTATCCTGAGCCAGATCAATCCAATCCATACCATCCTATTCTATCTCTCTTAAGATCCATTGTCCATCCACCTACACCTTGGTCTTCCCAGTGGTCTCTTTCCTCCTGGCGTTCCCACCAATATCCTATACGCATTCCTCTTCTCCCCCATTCGTGCTACATGCCCTGACAACCTCATCCTCCTTGACTTAATCATTCTCATTGTACTTGGAGAAGAGTATAGTTTATGAAGCTGCTCATTATGCAGTTTTCTCCAACCTCCTGTTACTACATCTCTCTTCGGTCCAAATATTCTCCTCAACACCCTGTTCTCAAACACCCTCAGTCTGTGTTCCCCCTTTAATATCAGAGACCAAGTTTCACACCCATACAGAACCACAGGCAAACTTATAGTTTTGTACAGTGTCATAAACAGTAAACTGTGCCTGAAACGAAGTACTTCACTCTTACCGCTACAGTTCCAGAGGACAGAGCATTGCATGTTGGGATCATTGGCTGACAGAGCAGTTCCCTCGCACCTGTTCTATACAGAGGGAGAAAGAGAAGAGCCGCGAAGTAATGCATTCTGAAGCTTCGTCTGTCTATCCATCCGTTTGAAAATACACGTTCCTGTCACGAGTTTTATGTTTGCTCTTCACTTCTTGAGGATCAATATTCCCAGGGCTGTAGCGTGCTACCGCACGACTGAAGACACCGCGTCCCTTCTCGCTTGCCTTTTGTGGTTATTATGTTTCTTCTGTTGATGTCTTCCGGTACCAAAATACACAGTTCTTGTACATCCGTTTTCCATGTTATTCCTATCTCTCTTCTCCTTGTTTAGTCATAGGCAGACCCGTCTGTGTACTATTTAATGAAAAATTTGATTATAGATTGTACTGTACCCGTAATTCATTGCAAGGCGTTCACAGCAATTCGGCAAATGGGACTTTTCTCCTATCCGACTCTACCTGAAATAAATACAGTGAAGCTTCTCTGAAAGACCACTCATATTCAAAGATCATCCCTTTAAAGGCCCATATGTGTGAGTCACGGATCGCATTTTGGTCTTTCTTTTCTAACGGAACCCCCTGTTTTTTATATTTCATCTTTTATCTTATTTTGTAACTTTTACTTTAATTGTAACACCAACTTGGGGCAAAAAAATTTATGTTATAGAATACGACACGTTGCTCTGATATGGATCCATATCGGTAGTTCAATAAGTGTACGTATTTCTATATATAACTGCCTGATGATGGTCTTGTACAACCGAAACATTTAGCAGGAATAAAAAGTCGAATTGTAAAACATTAAAAGTGAGTATATTTGTTGTGTTGACGGTTAGCCTAATTCCTAGATATACTCCTTATAAGAGGCCACCCATATCTCATACCAGTGACCATGCCTGGTCTTTACCAAACCCCTCTAAAAGACAAACTAGACAGCATGAAGACTTCCATCGATTTGTTAAGTGATGATTTAGCACGTTTATTAACGAGTTGCGGCAGAAAGATGAGAATATAGTTGTACAAAACGAATTTAAAGCTGCAATCTAAATTAAATTAGATTCGTTTATAAAGCCCACAGACCTGTAGTGTAATGTATGTAGTACATATGTACATAATATTGTATTTCAGAATCCTGTTGCATTTATGTATCATTCTACATATTCACTTCCCTTTTTAAAGCAACTCTCTTCACAGTACAAAAAACATGGACGCCCAAGAGGAAATTAGCGCGGGAAAGGAGGAGTGATGCCGTCTTTTGGAATGTGGTGCAATGTAGATATTTTGTGAACCGACGTATCCGAAGAACGTATCGCCTCCATCTTCAAGGTAGAAAAATCCGTCAATTCACACAAGATCTACACAGCGCCACATCCCAGAAGACGGCATTCTTCATAGTCACCGCTGTGAAAACCTCAATTACAAATATATTTTAGTATGAACGACGGAAATTGCAATACCATCGAAATATTTTGACTTAAGAACAAGTGCAGTGTGGCGGTTTCGAAAAGTGAGCAGTTTCCTGAGGGTTACCAAGTAAGGTCGAAACATGTAGCAGTTGATTGTGGCTTAATCTCAATTAAAGAGAGACTGTGACCAGAGTTGCATTAAATACGGAAGTGAATGAAGTGTAGAATGATACGTATGTACATGTTTATGTGTTTTCATTTAATTATCAACACGACTGAAGTTACCTGTTGTATCTGCTTAAAGTGACTTTAAGGAAAGTAGACTCTTGGTGTACAGACGTTACGTATGTTTACTGTACTATACTACCCAAATTCTCACCAATCCACCCCTATTCTGAGACTACCCCTATAAAGAACTTAGGGGTGGAACGAACGGTGGCTAACTTGGGGAAGTTTTACTATAGTTGCTATTTCTGTTTGTTCACATCGCTTATTTGGAGTCTGTTGAAAATGTAGGCGAAATATGCGTGAAATCTGTGGTGGGTCTTGTGATAATACGAGTATTCTGGCATGCGTTTTGAAGTTTGGGTTTCAACACAATGAAACCGGAAACGGAAATGAGGGAGGTGGATAAACCCTAAACATATAGGAAAATCCGATAGTGTAAACGTAGAACGAAAGCTATAGAATACAGCAAGAACTAACTTCCGAGCAGTGCAATTTGTCCCGCTCGAAAAACAAAACGGGGGTAGGAATAAGCACGCCCAACCATGACCGAACTCCGAAATTTCCACCGCGTGAGGAAAGCTGCATAACACTGCAATCAGAATAACAGCTAAGAGTCAGAATAATAATATACATACCGATATTTTAGACAATAACTATAAACCATAAAAACGAAAAGAGTACATGACAAATACTAGAAGTATAAAGGAAAACAAATTTTAATTCATTGTTTTGACATTATAATAAAACATAACGATGTAATATATTTTATGACACTTAAATTTTATTATATAAATGTATGTTTTAAGCAATTATAAATGTAAGACTTTACTGCAATTTGAATACATATTTTATATATGACCTAAACTATTCTCAGATACATGATTGAATACATTAACTGGATAGGATACCAGATAACATATAGTAATAAGCATTTTTATTATATGAGACCATATATAGGGCGCAATTCGATAATTTAGGAATGTTCGCTAAAGTGTGCCGCCTGATGATGACTTTAGGAGTTGAAACATGTAGAGCAATGTAATAACATAAAACCAATAAACCCATTATACCACAGTGAAGTGCGTGTGAGTTTTGATTTTAAAAATACGTAGTTTCGTTAAATATTAACCATAAAGACAAACATTTCAAATGAAAGTTCTATACCTTAATGGGATTCTGATTTTATTTTTTCTATAACAGTTTTTAAGACCAGTTGTAAAGTTTGGTTTCAGTTTTATATAAAAGTTGGTACTATATTCAGACGATAGAAAGTGAAATTAAATCCCACCAACATTCAAAGTATACTCACAGCACAGGATATTGTTAAGATCCGTTACCAGGAAACGACTCGTGAAGACATAGAAGAACTTTTGTGTGCTGCAGTTACAGTGATCTTTAGAGTGTATAAACCAGCGAAGCTGTTATAGTTGCTTATAGTTGCGAGTGATGTGTATAAATGGACAATAAATCCAATTACCAATCCAAACCCCATCCATAGCCACACGCATACACGTGACAGTACTTTGAATTTTGGTTGTTTCACCTTTTTGTGTTGGGTTGGTACTCGTAATCCAGTAAAAAGTTGAGGAACTTACGAACAGGAATCCCTATAACATTTTAAAACCTGAATAAAATAGATTATTTTAGAAAAAATTAAAATATTACTTTATGTTTGAGGTTCTTATGGCCGTAACTGTAGAATATGTCCCCCTCTGAGACGTGAGTTCCTGTAGTCTGTGTAAGCAGAATGCTTAGTCTTTTAATGTTAAAGCAGGTGGTACATACAGTAAAGGTAAAGTTGTCCCTGTGCTTAACTGATTAAACACTACGCCATGAAGGCTTAAGGGGGAGTGTATGTGTAGATCCCCAGTTTCTTGACCTCGGCACTAGATGGAGGTGAGTGGTCAGCTTCATGCCTCGGCCGCTGTAGGTGGTACCTACAGTAACTACTTTTTTGAAAGAGTTAAACTTGGTAATGTTAACAGATAAGAAAGGATGGCGTCTGTGCTCAAAGGTGCAGTGTTTAATGTTCTTGCATTTTATTTGGGAGGATTTCGGTATGAGTCTGCCTAAAGAGATTTTTTTTTTATTTTGCCATTTTTAAATAGATATGTATGCAGATCCATGAAGATTAACTTAAAGTAAACATGACTGGTTCCTTCTGCATGTTTCATATTCATTATTTTTATAAGAAAGTCATTTGGCAGTATATTACCAACAAAGTTGATAGACGAGAATCGACTTTAATACGTCACGCCATTAATGTAGTATACCTATACCTATATCTTGATTCGCAAATGACACAATATGACGGAATAAATATCTAATATTGGAAACTAAAGTAAGGATTTACTGGTCAGTTGCAAGACCAATTCTAACACATTCTGTCGAGACCCGAGCGAATACTTCTAAAATAAATCAGTTGTTAGAAACCACAGAGATGAACACGTTGAGGAAGATAGGGGGAAAAATAAGATTAGATCGCTTCACCAACCAGGATATTAGGCAGCAACGCGGAACCCCGCCAACAGGAGAATGGGTTTTGAAACTGTGAGTGGAATGGGGTAATCATGCATCAGGAACAACGGAAGACAGAACTGCTAGAGTTGTGAGAGGTAACGCTCTAAAAGGAAGAAGTTGAGGACGACACGAGAAGCGCTGGTCCGACTCATTTTCTTCAAGAAACAGACTATCAGCCTAACGAAAGAAAGTAAAAAAAGACCTTTGTAAACATTTTTTAGTAAAGGTTCAATGCGTCTTGTAATAAAACATATCGATGTTTTGTTTCAACCTGACCTGAAATTTCCAACTCCTCTGACCACTAGCTTATTTCTTTCTACACCATTCACACTTTTAATGAGTAAATAAGTGAGTCACAAATTGGTATAAACTGTAAAACACGTGATATTTGGACCTGTAAAAGAAGCATTTATTTCTCAACATATCTTCCACCAACACTGATACACTTGTCCCATCGTTTTACCTGTGCGTCGAAACCCGCAGCGTAGAAGCCTTTTGACTGTCGTCTCAGCCACTTCCGAACCTTCGTTTCAACTGCTTCGTCATCAGCGAAACATTTGCTACCCAGTTGTGAAAGGCTTTAAGCGATAAACACTTCCCGCCGTAAACAGGAGACATTTTTAATGAATATTCTTTGCACTGAGTCCTATTGCCCATAAGAAACGCACAACAGAACGCTGCTCTTCGGTGTGATACTCCTCAGCACGTTCGCCATGTTGGCTACAGAAACAAGCTTCTGAAGATACGCATGCGCGTCTGCTACCGAGACTTTCATGATGCTGGACTGAGCTGCTACCTAGTGATATGTGACCTATTTACTGATTCTTCCTTCGAAATTAGTGAAACTCTATAAACGCCTAAGTTTACTAAGAGAGAAAAATGCGTTAAAGTTCTCTTTCGTAAATTTTTGGAATAATAGCTGGAAACTAAGTGATAATGTTTCAAAGAAGTACCTCCTGAATGAAAAAACACGTGATATGAAATAAATTTCATGAAATTACTTATGACGCTGGATATGTTCCTCACAGTCATGGTTTATTTATAAACAGATTAATCAGTGTAATCTTGTTTATTCAGCAGAATTTTAAGGAGTTTTGCTAGACAGTAACTAGACAGGTTACTTAGTTTAAAGTACAACTCGAGAAGTTTATAGAATGTTCTGGTGCTTTGAATGACTACACATTCAGTTTTATTCATGCTAGTTGAAAGATTCGCCGAGAGAACTTTTTAACTTAAAATGTTCACTTACCTTTGTGCCTTACATGTTCATAATATTGAACTGCTGTTTCCCTAGTTCCTAGAATTCGGCAGCACCTAAAGCGCTAGCATAACTTTAGAGCGTAGGGTAGTTTAACAAGTAGGATTACTGTTGATCTTGCCAATGTGGCCGTTGGGCCTGGATGAAGACATTTTACCGTGAAATAAGAATAAAATGTTCAGGTATATATCTCTGCTGAATATATAATAATTATAGTCAAAACGTTCTTATTCTAACTTGATAATACATCTAAACGTTTCATTTCTTTTAACAAACAGATGAACGTGAGTACGTAAATTTGTATTTTCTTTTTTTGGAGTGTGTGCAGTTGATTAGACTGAAAGAAAATGTGCATATATTCCAAATCCGATTTATAAAATAATAATAATAGCAATAATAATAATAATAATAATAATAATATTTATTATTATTATATTTATTATATATTTATTTATTATATATATTATATATTTATTTTATTATATATTTATTATATAATTATTATTATTATTACTATTATTATTATTCAAGGATATAGTCCATTGGCCTGTTTCCGACTTCAAGTGAATATGTCCTCCAATCTAGTTATGGGTTTCCGATAATTCTGTCTCCTATGGGTTTATTACCAATATGTTTAGGATTTTATCTGTTGTCATTCTTAAAATATATTCGTACTAGTTTTCTTTTTGCCTTTCTGTTCTCTCAGATAAATTGAATATTTTTAATTCTGAACGCATGTCACTACTTGTTTTTGATCCAGGAGAGTGTACCCAGCTGCTGGACGTAGCAACCTCATTTCAGCTCACCTTATTTTCTTTTCGTCTGTTGGTTTTATTTCCCAGCATTCACTTGCATGTCGGCATTGACATTGCCAATACCTTGTACGAGTTAGCTGTGTACTTAGAGGGTCGGGGCACACGGTAGCATAGTTGGTTGATGCATCATTCTCGAGCTTGAATGTCGAGGGTTCAGTTCCTGATGAAGCCACTGGATATTTTTTCAAATTACCTATTCCTTCCACCCGCACTAAGGCCCTGGGTCGACTCAGCCTCTAACAGAAATGAGTGCCAGGAATCTTCCCTTGGGTAAAAGGCGGCCTGCACATAAGGCTGACAACCTCAATGCCATCTGTGAGTCGATTGTCTAGAAAATGCGGGAACTTCGACAGCTCACAACACTATGGGCCTCCACGGCCTGTTACAAGGAGAGCTTTACCCCTTTTACCTTTTCTTTGTAAGGTTTTATTGTCTCACTTTTCTTCGTACTGTTCCACACATTCTCTGAAATTTACTTGGTTTAATGCTTAAAGACTAAATTTATGGAAAAATATTTAACTTCTTGAAGGTAGCCGTACATTTACAATTCAACATCAATTTCAGTGTTCTGATTAACTAACCTAATTTATACCAGGATATTTTGTAGCGATATAATAGAATGTTGTATTTTAGCGTCCTGTTGCACTGATTTTCTTCCTTGATATGTATACAGTTGGCGTCTTGTAGTGCACTCAGTTTCACCCGTTACTTCACGACATGTTTCGGCAACATAGTGCCATCATCAGGTGCCCTAATTACGCTAATCTATTTCATTGCTTGCCGTGTCTTGTGGTATGTGTTCCCTTCTTGGAACACACCACAAGACATGGTTTACACAGAATATAAGAAAAGCGACCCTCATAGTGGAAGAACCACACGCAAGTTTTAATATAACACATAAGATGAATAATCTTAACAAGTTTTAGTGTGTGTAAATTTATTGTAGTTGAGAAATACGCACTTTTTAAATACTTTTTAAATAATTTTATAAAGGCAAGCAATGAAATAGATTAGCGTAATTAAGGCACCTGATGATGGCACTATGTTGCCGAAACATGTCGTGAAGTAACGGTATTATAGAATTTGACTGCATTCCATCAATTTTGAATGCATTGAGTCAACCTTTACCGGAACGCCTGGTTATCCGATTTTTCTCATCCTGATATTTCAAACTTGTTTCAAACAATTCAGGAAATATATGCTCTCGCATGACACGGCATATGTTCTACTACAACGCGTTTACATAATATTTCCTTTTGAAGCTGGAAATACTACAGTCGGATATTCGATTTATTTTTCAGTTACGAAATCAGATAGACAGAAATGGAATTTGAGGGCAATCTTTGGCTACCGTCAGCTCTTGTTTGTGGGATTGTATGAAATTGACGAGACAATAGGCAACCCATTGAATTCCATCGCTATGCGAGCAACCTACCTGACAGGGAGAAAGGATACACAGGCAGCGTGTTGTATCGATCACAAAACTTAGAACGAGCTCTAGTAATAACGGCATTTCTTTGTAGAGTCTGTGGAACAGAAACTGAATTTAGATTAAGCTTACGCAGCCAGGTGTACGTGGGGCAATTTCAGTGGCTTTAAAAGAAACAGGCGAAACTTTGAATACTGAGCTACGGAGATAAACCGAGTGACTTAACTCAAGCAGTGACGTTTCTGACTTTTGTTCGGGAGGTACTCGGTTCGAATTTTGGGTAGGACACAGACTTTCCTGAACGATGTGTTTTTTGTTTGTCTTCTGAACCCTTCCATATAAATCTCAATAGACCATGACCGTTTCCTTCTACGTACCTTCAAATTCATTGTTTATTTATCGTATTATGATATACTGACAACTTCATTAAATAAAACACAAATAGCACATAAACATGAAATAAAGGACACACGCTTGGAAGGATGCTTCAGTTTTTACCAATGGAAAGAGTGCACGTAAAATCAAAAGTATTTTATATTGTAAAGCCTTTGTAATAAACAACTCATTTTGACAGCCGAATCCTTCGCAAATGGGAAGTGTTCAGTAACTTTCGTAGCTGACGATTCTCGGAAGGTCTGTGAAACTTACTGATTCGATTTACCGGTATTATACACTGAGTACATTTACATCTGTCGACACAACAGTTTCTTTTAAAGAAAGTAAAAAAGAAAGTAAAGCTATCCCTGCAACAGGCCCTGGAGGCCATAGGGTTGTGAGACGTTGAGAGTCCCACATTTTCTAGACAATCGGCTCACAGATGGAGGTAAGGTTGTCAGCCTTACGCGCTGGCCGCGCTTTACTCCCCAGGAAAATTATGTAATTAAATCCTGGTACTCATTTCTGTTAGAGGCTGAGTCGACCCCAGGGCCATACGCGACTGGAAGGATTAGGTCAATTGAAAAAATCCAATGATCTCATCGGGACTTGAACCCGCGACCTTCCGGCTTGTAGCATAGTGCCTCAACCAACTGCGCCACCGTGTGCCCCCACACTTTCTTTTAAAATATATAAATATAGAGTATTTACATTAAAATCTTATAAACACGACATGTTTCGACTCATACTGAGTCATCATCGGGTATATTGTTTGCGCTTAGGTGCTGAACCTGTGCTTTAATATGGATCCTATTTTGACTATATACACGTAATATTACGTGTATATAGTATTATGCTTGGTAATAAAAATCTTGTTATTATTTACTTTTTAGTCCACTTATGTTGGTATCAGATATAATTAATTAAATATCAATATTTATTTGAAGGTTAAATTGTGGTCGAAATTAAGATTAAAATATATGTATGTATATTTTAGTTATTTCGCTGGTATATTGGTCACTCTGGTCTGGTTCCTACCTAGGTGGCTACGATGTTATGAACTCTTGTATGTTCACATGTGTTATCTCCCATAATACGTATCTACCAATGTTATGTTTGACATGACCCATTGTTTGGGTTATATGTGATATTCCAACATGCGACCCTTTGGGAATTGTTTTCATTTCCTTCTCACTCTCTCAGTATACAGGTCTGATGGTTAGAGGAAAGCGCCCGTGTCATAGCTCAGGCTGTTAGTCGTCAGTTTCCCACCGCGGCGGCCTGGGTTCGAGCCCAGGTCAGGTCATTAGGATTTGTGGTGGACAAAGTGGCACTGGGGAAGATTTTCTCCCCTGCCAATTCTCACTCCACATTCATTATCTATCATTTCTTGGCTAGTACAATATGCCAGATAGTGGCCGACGTGCCGAGTAAGACTCACTCTCACCCCACTCCAAGTGAAACTTATAATAAACAAATAATACAAATAGTAACAATAATAACATGAATAAAATCCCCCCCCCCAAAGTAAACCAATCGCCCAAGGACCGACGTACAGCCAACTCCAAGAAAGTAAAATATGTAAAACATGCCTCAGACATCGGGTAGTGTCCAACATAATTTTGTTTATTAAATTATGTGCATAGAATTGCTAAAGGTTTTTAAATAATTGCTTAAAATCTGACACATAGCCTCTTTATATGCGTGCTGGAACCTGTTGTCCAGTGCGACCTATTTAGACTTCTCTTCCATGACTTTCTAGAGCTGTAGCTACAACATCACGAAGGGGTGTACGTCAAGTAATCGTCAAGTGAATTGGCTTCCCTCACTCCCAGATCTTTGAAATGTTCTATGTTCGAACGCAGTTAGTTCTAAAGTAGAACTAACAGTATACGGTGTGACAGAAAACACTATATCATATTTTGTACAAAAAATATTGACACATGACGACTCAGAGCCGGAATAGGGAACCCCTGAAAAGCATCGATTGCTATTTTTGCAATATTGCCTAAACTGAATAATTAAGTTGATATGAAGTTATTGAAACCAAGCTCTGTAATTAATTAGCTGTGATGAATAGGTATTTATAAAAATTTTACTACATTAAATGATTTTCTATATCTCAGTAGCTGATGAGTAATATCGAGGAAGGAATGAATGAAATTTGTGTGTGATTGTTATATGTTATATGTAAACTACTGAAGTGACTTGAATTCTGTGTTACCTTGTATAATAAGCATATAAGTGTTTTTGTTAATTATTGTCATTTCTTAAGAACTGTGTTGTATTCTTGTATTATTTACTTTTTTGTTTGGACTTCAAAGGCAAGTAAGTAGTAATGTTGGTCAATTCATTGAATCAAAATTGCCAAAATTACTCCTGGGGAGATTGTAACCGTCCAAACCTTTTAATATTCTTTAATGGACACTGTGTTCCACGTCAGTCATTTCAATAGAGTGACTGATTTATTAGGGAGACCCATCCATTAAGAAGTTGACATGCTTTTCGCATTTAGACAGGAACAACTTATTTTGATACCTGGACCTTGGGTGACCGTTAGAGGGTCGAGGCAATTATGAAAAGGATATGTTTGTTGTCTGCCCTAAACTAAGACATAAGTGCTTTCACATGTAGGGTCCCGGGTTCAATATCTTTGGATCTCTTCATTCTAAAAGTTAGTAATGTGATTGTCTTGTACTGATGGTATCATGATTTGGCAGTTAAAATCAGCCATTAGAGAGAATCCTTGTCTGGGAGAAAGGCCGTCGGTTCAAATCCTATACGGTAAGAAGTGACGCTCCCGGAGATAGAGTGAGCAGGGGCACTTGGTGTTCAGAATTCATCGGAGTCAGACGTATCAGACTTGGTGTTCAGAATTCATCAGAGTCAGACGTATCGGACTTGGCACTTAGAATTCACCAGAGGCAGACGTCATTTACCTGCTCTCTCTAAGTTTATCTAAATTTAACAGTATTTATTTGGCTAGATTAATCTTTGGCACATTACTCCCTACTCGCCGATAAAGTTATAGTTTGATTTTGAATTAAACAATATTGTGATTCAGCAGAAAATAGAGTACTTTATTCGTATCAGCGGACTAGTTTTAAATGTGCAGTCTCCGCGTTGCCCCAGTTATTACCGTGGCACAACCCTGAGAAGAGTCAAAAGTGTTCTACCGAAGCGGGCAAACAAATAAATAAATATAAAGATAGGCAACGGTCACGAGAAGTGGTGAACAGCGGTTGTAAGAAGTGTTCAGGCCGTGTGCGGTTAAAATATAAAAATGTACGCATGAATACCGTGGGACTCAACAAATAATCACTGTGCTGGCGAGGGCCAGCAGCAATATAGCAGCCATTCAGTAAGTAAGACAGTCAGTCGACAGTTAGTCATGAGTTGCGAGATGGAAGTCGGAGGTCGGAGTCATCGTTTTTCAGTGCACAGTCTCGAGTTGCAGTTTTAGACGCCGCTACAAAGCAACGACTAATGAAGATATAGAAGACTTACTGTTTGCAGTAGTGATCTATAGACCGCCTTTGTGGTCTAGTGGTCAGAGTTCCTGGCTACATATCCAGAGGTCCGGGTTCGATTCCCGGCACTACCAGATTTTCTGAGAAGTAGTGGGTTTGGAACGGTGTCCACTCAGCCTCGTGAGGATAACTAAGGAGCTATTTCAAGGAAACAGCGGCTCCGGTCTAGGAAACCGAAATTAACGGCCGTGGAGATTCGTTTCGCTGACCACGCGACACCCTCTATCCGCTAAAGTTGGCACTAACTTCGCCGACAAGCGGCGGTCGCTCGGTCGGTATAGTTCGCTTGCGGATTACAGGCCACGGAGTTTGTTTTTTTGTTGTTTTTATGTTCTTTTAATTAATTATTATCACTCTTTGTAATCTCTATGTGCATAATATATTTTAAATAATATATTTCTCTTTTATAAAGGAGTCAGAATAGCTCAGTCGGTATAGTGACGGACTTCAGGCTAGATGATCCGGGTTCAATTCCCGGTAGTTCTAGATTTTTCTCTTCTGCCACAGCGTCCAGGCCGACTTCGAGGTCCACCCAGCATCCTCTCCAGTGCGTGCAGGGGGCTATTTCCCCGGGAATAAAGCGGTCAGGGCGCGAAGCTGACCACTCACCTCCATCTAGTGCCGCAGTCAAGAAAGGTGAACCTATACCTTCACTCCCCATAAGTCTTCATGACTTTGTGCTTAAGTAATTAAGCACAGGAACAACTTTATTGTTTCACCTTTTTTCTCTTTTGTAAATAGCCTACATATAAATGTTTCGAAGAATACATATTGTTTTATTTACGTGTGAATTATATAAACTGCTTCATTTTTATATACACACCTGTAGATGGGAGAATTTCATGAGGTGCTCTGTCTGGAAAGCAGTGTTGTGTATATTTTGTCTCCTTGTGTTTACTTCCTTTGTAGGGGACTGTGAAATTTTTAACAGCTGGAGCAAGTAAAACGAGATAGCTGGTGCCTTTTGGGAATCTATAAAACGAGACACCTCGCTCACACAGCAAGAAATAAGACTGTAACTTAAATAATACAACGCGCTAGAGTATGATGCCACGTGTACAGGGCACGTATGCAGAAGGCTGGTGGTATAGACCGTTTCCTGTCCCATCTGAATAAGCAATAATGACACTGAAGAGCTGGCCAAGGGCTGTCACAGAATAGACCGATATGGTGGAGGTTCCCGAGTAAAATAATGCAATAAGTAATATAAAAACTAAAAACCGTCAGTTGGATCGTGCCTACTATTACGCAGTTATCAGCGTAATCAATTTCAGGGATAAGGTTCACTAGGCAGATAGTTCCCATTAAGAAATTGTCAAGTGAAAGGTGGTACGTGTCACGCATAACAGTTTAGAGTTCGAATGATTGGATTTACACGTATTAGCATCTTGGTTACAAGGTCTCTCTTAATCACATTTAAATACAGCGCTATCGCTGATTTCCACTTTATAATTCATTCCTCGCTAATCTTCTCAGTTTATTTCCACTAGTATTCACTATCCCATTCCTGGCAACGGATTTATAACACGGGAACTGTAAAAGTCTCAGTAAATTAGAAATTCCCAATCTCACTGAACTTCAGCACACAAAGTCTTCAGTTCACAAGGTAACTCTTCTTCAAATACGAACTTCTCTTTGCTGTCTCCTACCGAGAACTCTTCTCGTAACTGTGTCACTCTATCACTCTGTCATTCTAGTTCCAGTTCGCTCTGAACTTAGGCTCACATATCTCGTTATATAGCCTTGGCACGGACCACACAGAAAGCACAGACTGTATTGTTGTAGAGGTCTATTTATCTCATCGTTGCATAGCAATAGTCGCGGCGCGGACCATATAGAAAACGCCTTCTATTGTTACGTGCGTGAACGTCGTCGACGTTACCCTGCAATGGCTGTTTACAGAGTCACTGCTTAAGAACGGATTGATGCACCACAATATTTTAGAATTTATAGGAGTTGCTATGCGACGACCGCGAGATGGGCGGATATACAAGGGCCGATTCTGGGCAACGGCTCGGTAAACACGTTCCCGTTGCTAGATAGGAGATTCTTAATAATGCAGCGGTGAAAGAGCTGTGTATTCTTCGTGGTCCGTGCCTAGAGTTGAGTTTTGGTGCTTAGTTGACAAGGCAGTTCTTTCAGGGAGTCTGTGAAGAGAGGACTGGAGCTGGAGGCAGAGGAATAGCCGGTGTTGGAACTGTTACTAGGAAACGTCTAGTAACAAACTGAGAACACCAGACTGTGGCTATAGTGAACTGTAAAATGCATAGATAGTGATAATGTTGGGGCCGCACCATAGCTCAAGCGGTTAGTCGCTGGCTTCCCACCGTGGCGGTCCGGGTTCGATCCCGGATCTGGTCAAGTGAGATTTGTGATGGACGAAGTGGAGCTGGGACAGGTTTTCTCCGAGCACTTCTGTTTCCCCTGCCAATCTTCATTCCACCAATTACTCCACAATCACCATCACCTATCATCTGGGGCTGGTACAATAGGCCGGAAGTGACCGCAGTACAAGGGACTTAGTCCCACCCCACTAGCAATAAAAGAAATAGTGATAATGTTACGCTCATTTGTAGTTACGACTTGTAAGTGGTCGGTAAATCTATTCACCCATCCGAACGCAGTCTGTAGTCACACACATACTCATAACACGTGACAATATCTCTCGGCCAATTCCTTAGCCTTCCAGTATTCTTATCGTCACGTGGACTGCAGTTCCAAATTCTCTTTAGGATACGCTTTGCTTGTCCCCGTTCTACATGCTACAGTTTCCAGTCACTTACGTATATCTGCATCCTGGATATGTACCTGTACTATCGTTCCCCTCTACTTTGCTAACTCTTTACATAACTTCTACTGCCTATTATAAATATATTCAGCTACTTCATACTTTTTGAGTAAAAGGTAAGAAGGAGTAAATTTGTCCCTCTAACAGGCCGTGGAGGCCCATAGGTTTGTGAGACATCGAGGCTGCCACATATTCTAGACAATCGGCTTACAGATGGAGGTGAAGTCAGCTTCACGCGCCGGCTGTTCTTTAACCCCATTAAGATTCCTGGCACTTATTTCTGTTAGAGGCTGAGTCGATCGCAGTTTCATAGAGCGGCTGAAAGAATTAGGTTAATTGAAAAATTCAAAGACATCGAGAATCGAACCCGCGACCTACCGGAGACCTTATTTTTATTAAAATTGCTGCTTTGTGTATTAATTATTAGTTACCACGTATTTGTGTGTTTACAACACGTGAACGCATTGGTCTCACACTACTCGATAAATACTACGATTTTGCTGGCAGTGGGGGATCTCATGTCCGATAATGTCACCTTCTGGCATTTCCTGAAGTATATTACGTGTATATATGTGTCTCGTATGGCTAACAGTACTGATACAGAGCATGCTTCGACAGTTGCTATGTCTGTTACAGGTCTCACATTTCAACCTTCAGTACAATAGGATCTGTAAGTTTTTGAAATTGTTAAGCGCGCTTATAATTAACTAGTCTTGTATATTGTGGTCATAAGACATTTCTTTCATAATATTGTATAGTAGCATCCTGTTGCACTCTTCACAAGACACGCAACGTAGAACACAACAGGGAGTAGCATAACACAACAACCACAACACACACATACGCATCAGAAGGACCACGTATGCATCAGCAACAAGTGAAAGCAGCGATTTTCTCATTAGACGTATTTTTAACACCTGATCATGGCCGTGGGGTCCGAAATATGTTGTAAATTATAAAACTGAAAAACTTGTAAAAGTGATAAGTTTTGTAGAACGTAGATCGACGCAAATTTCTTTCATATTTCAGTTACAACATATTCTGACAATAGTACTATATATTTATATCGAGATCTTTTTAGCCAGCTTTCCTAAAGTAGTCTTATGCGATCACCATGCTGTCTCTGTGTCCCACTCTATTTACTTTAGAGTGGCTGAACCAACCTTTATGAAACTTGGTATATATATATAAATCATGGCACCTGGGCCCATCTCAACGTTGTACTTCATAAATCCCTCACATTCGTCTGTGTGTGTATGTATCCCGTGCCGTTCCCAGGCAACGGTTCGTTAGAAATCTCCATATTTATGCTAGGCAACAACTCAGTAAAAACATTACCACTGCAAGAAATACACACAACAATAGAATAATTCTTGAACGCGTCGTTTTATATGTGGTCCGTGTCTTATCAAGGAAAGTAGGCGCTTATTTCTTCCCAGAGCTTCTTGTTCTCTCAGAGATTAAACACAGATTTTATTGTTAATTTGTAGAGAAACTGTTTCTTCACCTCTTGAAGCCCATTGTCTCTTTTAGCTACCGGGGAAGAAGGAACAAAATCCTCTCACTGAAATTTACATCGCAGCACACGAGAGGGAAGCGCTGTTTTTAAAGAAGATTATTCCTGTCACAGATTTTGTATCCTCCCAAATCCCTCTTTCGGACGGACAGTAACATGCGAAAGGTTACTTCTGTTTTATGTGAAACGTGAAGACTGAGGTATTTCCTATTGAAGTTTATTTCCTAGCTCGGAAAACATTTCTAGTTGTGACGACATTTGTTTTGGAATACTACCAAACTAACATGTGAAGTCGACATCATATATGTGATAATTCTGACACTAAAAGTTTTGTTTCTATGGAACACTTAAGCACGTGTTGTCTGTTCACTGTAATGTTGTTTTGAGAGCGTGCTTGAATGGTCTGCTATTGTGTCCTTTTTTGCGAACTTGAGACAGATAATCTTCACCAGATCAATACGGAACCTGCAAAGTAGTGACCAGTATTAGTGCCAGAATCGAATAATCGATTGGACACCAGATTAGTACGGAACCTGCGGAATAGTGACCAATATTAGTGTCAGAGTGGAATGTCGATTTGAAAGCCGGGTGACCAGCCTGAGATCTTCCTTTGTATTTCTCAGTCATTGTACACAAATGCATGAAGGAAATAGACCGTAACATGTTTCCCCGAGCTCCTTCCAAATTCATCACATGCACGCATTCTGCCAACTTTCATTCGATGATATAACAGGGGGTTCAGAGGAGAACGCTATTATTCTGTTGCATAGAGTTCTGGTTCAACAGGTGTTATTAATATTATTATATTATATTATTACAGTTTATTTTTGTGAAGAAATTGTCACTTAAATACAGATTCTTTATACGAGTCACAATAACTCAGTCGATATAGGGACGGGCTGCAGGGTGAATTGCCTGGGTTCGATTCCCGGCAGTGCAAGGTCTTTCACTTCTTCACAGCGTCCAGACCGGTTCTGGGGCCCCAACTAGCCTCCTATCCAATGGGTACCGAGGGTTCTTTCCACGAGGGTAAAGTGGCAGGGGCGTGAAGCTGACCGCTCACCTCCATCTAGTGCCGAGGTCAAGCATGGTGGAGCACTACCTCCACTCCTCGATGTGTCTTCATGACGTAGTGTTTAAATATTTAAGCACAGAGACATCCCTTACCTTTTAGGCAGATTCTTTACACTGCGTATGGTGAGCTTTTTTTTTATTGCTAGTGGGGTGGGACTAAGTCCCTTGTACTGCGGCCACTTCTCGCCTATTGTACCAGCCCCAGATGATAGGTGAGGGTGATTGTGGAGCAATTGGTGGGATGAAGATTGGCAGGGGAGACCGAAGTAGTCGGAAGAAACCTGCCCCAGCGCCACTTTGTCCACCACAAATCCCACTTGACCAAACCCAGGATCGAACCCGGGCCGCCGCGGTGGGAAGCCAGCGACTAACGGCTTGAGCTATGGCGCGGCCTTATGTTGAGCTTACGAGTACAAGCCTAATCTCTTTCCGTAAGAAAGGGGGTTAGGCCAAAAATGAACAATATAATAATCATGTCCCTCGAACGTCTGGAACCTTGACCGTGTTTCTCTGCTACTTCGCCCTTGCATGCTGTAGGCCTTGTGTCGCAACCACGATTTGCCTTTTCAGTGAGACTAATGTCAGAAAAGGGACATACTAACCAACCGTACTTTTCCCATTCCAATTCATTTATTATTTTTTGATCATGTATTTTCCGTAATGCTTTATTAATAGTTCATTTTTTCGTCTCTTACGATCATTGAAGAATTGTGTCGGTTGAATAGAACCTGCATTAATTAGCGATGCTCTGACAGTTGCGTGCAGTATGAACGCGAATATCGCGTTCACAGATTTGAAAAGGCTGGGAAGGAAGGAACCGTGGCCAACATCGAGGAGCTCTTTCATTCTTGACATGGGAAGACTCCAGGGACCCGAACCCTTCTTGAGAAGCCGCCAGTTCTGCGGCTACTCAAGAATTTCCCAACATTATATGGAACCCAAAGGTTCGTTACCTTGTTCACAAGAACCCTCCACTACTCCCTTTCATTAGCATCAATCCAGTCCATACCACCCCTTCCTATTTCTCCAAGATCCATTTTAATATTGTCACGTGTATTAGTGATAAAGACGGGGTTCGGGTAGGAAGTTGGATTTATTTACTACTTACAAGTAGTAACTACAAGTAATTATTACACTCTTGCTAATTTACACAATTTAAAATCACTGTACACTAATCTTCTCTGTCTGTTTTCACTAGTCTTCACTAACCGTTTCCTGACAACGGACTAATAACATGGGAACTATAAAAGTCTCACTAAATTACACTGTGGCAATATCGATGTACTACAGCATATATGACGTCACACACTAAGTCTTCTAATTCTTCTTCTGGCCACACTGCTGTTCCCTTGGAACTTGGAACTCAAGCGAAGACAACAGTCAAAGTCACATTGCGACTGATGGTCAGTCAGTCAATAAGTTTTGGCGTCTAGCGACATCTGGTGCTCATGACCAGATCTTTATTACTGTTTGACAGTTACGGTCTTGTTTTGTAGGGTGCCCTCTCTGACGGGAGGACGGCTCTGTCTTTTGCATATGCTGCTTGCCCTTGCCAGCACTGTCTTTCCGAGCCTCTTGGGAATTGCGACTATTTTTTACTGTCTCAGATTTTTCGTCTCTTCCTACGTCTCTCAGGTTCACGGTGGAGGTATTAGACCACCCCTCCACACGGGTTCGAGCGATGTCCCATTTCTGTATTCTCTTATATCTTCTCGGCAGAGACAACGCACTGAAAATACAGTCTCTGTATTGTTGCTTAGCGCAGGCCACACAGAAAACACCTTTCCTCTATTGTTGAGTAACGTCACCGCGCATGCGTTAACATGTTTACTGTTGACCGCGCCATAGCTTCAGTAGTTAGTCGCTGGCTTCCCACCGCGGCGGCCCGGGTTCGATCCCGGGTCTGGTCAAGTGGGATTTGTGGTGGACAAAGTGTAGCTGGGGCAGGTTTTCTCCGAGTACTTCGGTTTCCCCTACCAATCTTAATTCCACCAATTGCTCCACAATCACCTTCACCTATCATCTGGGGCTGGTGCAATAGGCGAGAAGTGGCCGCAGTAAAAGAGATTTAGGCCCACCCCACTAGCAATAAAAAACATATTTTCTGAGCCGTTGGCTAGCAATTCTTCACAATATTATCCACCAACCTATGTCTTGGTCTCCGAGGCCCTTCGTGGCATTTTATAACAAGCTTTTTTGTACAGTGAGGAATTTTTAGCCCAACCCTAAAACGTGAAGACCACCCCGTATCGGCTGTTCACGACTGCTTATTCAGTATATTCGTAGTTAGCCTCCATATCTGGAGGCCGTCTCCTCCACCTGAAACTGAGGGTGCGCCATGCCGTGGTGAAGAGAGACCCAGGTAAACAACGTCAAACTATAGGCATGTTCGTTGGTGTCCCGGCCTAATCTGAAGCGGATTTCTGCCGAACAGAAGTCACAGTCTTTGTCGTTTGAGGCATTTGGATGGAAGAAGCGTGTCACGACATACTAAGGTTTAGTGACTTTATGTGCGAGTTTTGGTAGCAAGTCTCGACCCGAATAATACATTTTCTAGGAGTGAATAATAAACATTTTCATTTTTAAATGCTCTCACACTTTGAGGGACTAATTAAACACTACGGCGTAGTTCTCAGTTAAGAAGGCTGTAACACGCCATTATTTAACTCAACCTAAAATGCCGACCGACACTCTAATTAAAACTATCCTTTGATATCAAGGGGAAAAGCGGTAATATAGTTGGTTGAGGAGTTGTGATACAAGCCGGAAGGTCGCGGATTCGATTCCCGACGAGGTCATTGGATTTTTTCAATTGACTATGTCTTTCAGCCGCACTATGACCCTAGGATTGACTCAGCCTCTAACAGAAATGAGTACCAGGAATCTTCCTGAGGAATAAAGGGCGGCCGGCGCGTAAGACTGACAACCACACAGCCATCTGTCAGCCGCTTGTCTAGAAAAAAATGTGGAAGCCTCGGCGTCTCATAACCCCATAGGTCTCCACGCCCTGTTACCTTAACTTTGATGTCAGTTCCATTAGTCTACAAAAATGGTAAGAGGAGTAGACCTGCGGAGCAGTGATTCACAGCCTTTGTATCTTGCGTCTTGTCCAGAAGCTATAGTTCCACCATAGTAAAAAAGTAGCATGTCTTCTCCAAAGAACACTAGTTTTACAGTTGCATACATTTTAATATGTGTTAATTGTTAGTGGGAATTCTTATTTTCAAGACCTCACTACCCAACCAGCCGACCGTCAAGTTCCACCAGTGGGACACGTCCCACCAGTTGCTAAACACTGCTGTAGAACATTAAAAATACTTCATAGTGCTTTAAAATAGGATTCTTTTTGTCAATATATACCGTTAAGGGCAAAGCTATATACATGTCATGGAGGGCCAAGGACTGTCAGTTTGTAAGTTGTGACATCCGAAGGGCTGTGATGTTATTCATGTGACTGTATAATGCAGTTTTCACGCCCTGTTGGACCACATGACAAGTTTCAAGCAGATAGCCCATGTAAGCATAACTCCCATTAGTAAGTCTACTAGTTGTATTACCTTGTTTCAATATAGACATATGTTTACATCGGACTGAGCCATATTGTCAATTGTAGGGAGTACGCGTGACAAAAATAATGGGTTATAGATCTAATGTTTAGATTTATTGTGCATTTCGCTTGCAGTCTCTCTTAATTATAGTCAGTACAGTCCTATCGCTGATTTACGCACTTTCCAGTTCACTGTTGCACACGCACTAGAATTGTCAGTTTCCACTAGTCGTCTCTTGGCAGTGGATCTCAACACAGAAGCGATCACTTCAAATCACTCTGAAGTCTTCTTGTCCCCTATTCTCCATTGCTAATGCTCTCTCTCAAATTCGCTGCACGACTGGGATCTCCTGGTACGAATTCTCAACTCAGATCAACTCAACTCATCTAATCTTCGTGGCTCTTGACTCTATATTCTGTAATCTCTCTAGTCCTGACTCTGTATTAATCTGTACTCAACTAATCTAATCTCATCTGAATCTGAGTGTTTACCGAGCTGTTGCCTAGAAATGCTTTGATCAAGTCCGTTACAATATAAACGTTCCTAAAAAGCGTGTAAGTCAGTAGGTTTTATTTGCGTTATAATATGTGGGCCGAGAGAGATGAATAACAAAAGGGTAGTGAAAAATAGACTTGGAGGAACTTCATAGTTCGTTATCTATACCAAATATTCGGGATCGTAGAGAAACTGGAGCCGGTATAGACTGAATTGACCCGACTCCGGATGGGACCCGTGGCGGGCTCTTATGAGTGTGGTAATGAACCTTCGGGTTGCATAAAAATTTGGTAATTTCTTGAGTAGATAGGCTAATTGTGGCTTCTCAGGAAGGAAAGGAGCTTCATGGAGTTATATACCACATACTATGAATTCTATATAAAGAAGGGTAAAATTATAAATGTACGTGGGAGACGTGAGAGGCGAGAAATGCCCTGAATATTGTAGCGGGGAAACTTGAAAGGAAGAGACTATTTTCGAGACATAGGCATAAATGATAGGATAGTATTAAAATATATTTTAAATGGGTGGGTTTGAAGGTTAGGACTGGACTCCAGTTCAGTTCAGTTCAGTTCAATGACGGGACTCTTGCGGTCATAGTATCGAACTTTTGATTTCAATAAAATGCTGGGAATATATTTATTACTTGAGAGATCGTCGGCTCCTTAAGAAGAACTGTGCTATTTATAGTTAGATGTCTTGAATTGAAATTTCCAAGAAGAGTATGAGTCTCATTTACCCCATATATATATGTATATATGCTAAAAATATGCATGATTTATACAGTATAGGTATATAGATATTTGTCGACCTTTTATGGAGAGAGAACTCTAAACTCAACAATATTGTCACGATTTTACGGAGTGACTGTTGACGGGGTTTAGATTGGTAATTGGATTTACTGAACACTTGCAGGTGGTAACTACAAGCAACTATAGCGCTATCGATAATTAACACAGTCTGCAGTTCACTACAACACGTAGTAAGTCTTCTTAGTCTTCTGTGTTTTCACCAGTCGTTGTCTGGTAACAGCTTCAACACAGTAGGTCCCTCAACTTCCGCGTTCACGGCTTCTCGTCTGTCTCACTGCAGGTCCCAACTGCCGAACTTACAGAATCAGAGTCAGAGTCACTTTATGATTGGCGATTTACCGCCGATAAGTTCGTCTTGAGACCCAGTCCTCGTGTAACATTCTCTCTGATGAGAGGACGGGACTATCGTCTACACTTGCTGCTGGTCCTCACCAGTGCAGTCTTTCTTGGGTCCGAGTCCCGTGGCACTCGCGACCATATTTTACTGTCTCAGATTCGAGACTTCGTCTCCTCCGACGACTCTCAGGGCTGCGGTGGAGGTACTGGACCCCGCCTCCACATGGGAACCTCCGCCGAGCTTACGAAGACGAAGTCGAAGCTTCGGCGGTACATACGAGTATACTAAAATTGGAACGATACAAAGAAGATTAGCCGAACTTAGGACTCACAATGGACAACTTATGTAGCCTCGGCACGGATCGAATAGGAAACACCTCTCTCAGCAGCTGTTCTATTGTTTTATCACGTGGTTATCTCTCGGACCGCGTAGAGAACACCATTCCTCTGTTGCTGTTAACGGTCATTTCCTAGCAACTGCCGTTGATTAGAGAGTCATTCCTTAGCAATGAGTCTGTATGCTACAATATGGTAGAGATGCAAAGTAATAAATGAAGAAAATTGAAAAATAAAACAAGACAAAGGTGTTTATTCTATAATGACACATAATAAAAGAATAAAAAACCAAAACAGAATTGCTGATGTTTTTAATATCTATTTCATATCTATTGCTGATTCCGCTAGATTAAATAATACTAATCCCATTAATCAAAGTATAACTAATCCCTCCACCCATTTAACAAATTTATTTAAAAGACCCTTTACCAAAATGAGCTGGCAGTATACCTCCACACATGAAATCGAGAAAATTATAAAAACGATAAAGACTAAAGACTCTTTTGGGTATGATGAGATCTCCAGTAGAATAATAAAACAGAGTGCTCCATACATAATTTTTCCTTTGACATATATTTGTAATGCGATCCTGCATTCTGGTGTATTTCCAGAAAGATTAAAATTTACCATAATCAAACCTTGCTCTAGGAAAGGCAACACACAAGAAGTTTCCAACTACAGGCCTATATCACTGTTAACTTCCTTTTAAAAAATTATAGAAAAACTTATGTATTCGAGGCTAATCACTCAAATTGAAGCAAACTGTATCTTGGCCCTCGAAAATATGGATTTAGGACACATTCGTCTACGGAGAAGGCAGCATTTTCATTGATTAACAGTATCTCCACAGCTATGAATAAAAAGCAAATTGTGGGAAGCATTTTTTGCGACCTACAAAAGACCTTTTATTGTGTAAACCATGGAATTCTATTGGATAAACTTGAATTTTATGGAGTACAGGATGTTTTTAAAACACTAATCGAATCTTATTTGACTGACAGCAAAGAGTTGCTCTATGCCATACAACTGATAGTGATAATTCATCTGGATGGGAGAAAGTATAAAATGGAGTACCACAGGGCTCGATTCTTGGTCCTCTGCTTTTCTTGCTATACATAAATGATCTTCCCAAAATGATAAATACAGATAATAGCATGGTATTATATGCAGATGATACTAGTATCATAATAACAACCCAATAAATTAAGCTATAAAATAAATCGTAACCAAACTTTTAAAGATATAAACACCTGGTTGAAGGCTAATTTACTTAAACTAAATTTCAATAAAACTCAATATATGGAGTTTAGATCCACGAAACGCTACGATACAGAGACCTACATCAGTTATGACAGAAAAGTATTCCAAGTGCAACAGTAACTAAGTTCCTTGGTTTAACTATTGATGATGTTTTATCTTGGCAACAGCATATAAATCTGATGATCAATAGACTAACTTCTACATGTTATGCGCTGCGCAACATTAAATATATAGTAACCTTTCCAACACTAAGGTTAATCTACTTTGCGTATGTTCACTCTATCATGAGTTAAGGCATAATTTTCTGGAGTAACTCCTCTCATGCCAAGAAGGTGTTTGTCTTACAAAAGAAAATCATTAGAATTATAAGAAACACTAAACCTAGGGATTCTTATAGGAACATCTTTAAGCAACTGGAAATAATGACATTATATTCACTATATATATATATATTCATTACTTCTCTTCATAATAAATAACAAACATATATTCAATTCCAATAATGAGCTTCACGAATATGTAACTCGAACCCATGATTACTTTTATGTTCCTGCTGTGAAAACAGCAAAATTTAATAATGGAACATACATAACAGGCATCAAAGTGTACAATCACCTCCCTCAGTCAATAAAGACCTTAGCTAATAATGTTAAAAGTTTTAAATCTACACTGAAGAGGTTGTTATGTCAACATTCTTTTACTCAATGAATGAATATTATCAGTATACTGAAGACAAGGATGTATAGTCCATCTGCTATTTAAATGGTTAATTTAATTTCCATTCTGTATAAGAATTATTTTTAACAACTAATATTACATATAAAGTATTAATAATAGTATTTTACGTTTGTACCTATGGAATTTTTATTATATACAGTCAACTCTCGATTATCCAAGGGCGGATTAACCGGTTTGCAGCTTAACCGGGGCTACTGAGGCTTTTTTGAGGCTTATATCTTGTTTAATATTCATTCACTTTTGTTTCACATGGCGCGTTGTAACACTATTTTCGCACTAGTGTGAACCGAGCTCTGCATTCTTTGGTCCCGTTATGCTAACACAATGTTCTAGGGTAGGGGTGAAAGAATGCAAGGATTTGTGGAAAGTTTTAAGGACAGATACATCTCCGGAGTTATATCTTTGTATCGATCTTCAAGTGCGTTAGCAAAATGTCAGGGTGTAAAAGGAAGCGTGTTGTGTTAAGTATTCAACAGAAAAAGGAAAATGCCGCAAAAAAGTAAACGACAGTATTAAATTTTTTTAAGTGTTAAGTGTGAATATTCGTACAAAGTGTTGGATGTTGTTGAAGACTGTGATTGAAATAACTAATTCATACTTCAGTGTAATGTAAAAAAAGTATTAAATAGGCCATGAGATGACATAAAAATGAGGTTAAATAAATTTAAATACAGGTAGGCCTATAGTATTATGAAGGTACAGTATTACAGTACTTTTAATAAAATCTGTCTTAACCGGGTTTTCGATTAATCGTGATTTCCATCCCCACCATTATCCCGGATAATCGAGAGTTGGCTGTAACTAATTTTTCAATTTTATGAACTGTATATTTTAGACTGCTATCGAATTGTATATGTGTATTATGATTTAGTTTTTACAACATGATTGTGACAATGATAACTATTTACCTGCCTTAGTTATTGCAGTACATATAGTAATCTGACATGTTCTACATCCTAGGCACATTGTGACCAGAGAGGATTCATGGAATTTTAAAATAAATGAATGAATGAATGAATAGTGAAATGCCCCATACTGTACTAACTACGGCACTGTATTACTGCTTCTGCTAAACGTCGTAGTCCTGTGTTTTGTAAGAATGATTTATGCTGTCGTTTGAAACAGCCTTCCTGGTGCCATGCTCTCTCCCCTCACCTCAGATCCCCCGCATAGGGATCGATACACGTATCTAAGAAGCATCCAGAAGTTTCTTTGTTGGGGGACAAATGGAAGGAAAGTTTCATATGGTCGATCTTACTAGGACGTTCCCGGCAATGCAAAGTCAACAAATGTACATCCGCTAGAAGAGTGGAATAAATTGAATTGTATCCTCACCCTGCATTCAACAGGTTTGAATTATATAGACATTTTTTCATGGTTTTTATAAGTACATTCATACCAGTATTATAATCGTATTTTATATTGTGCCACTTCACATTAAGAGAAGATTGAATTCGGTTAATGCTTGGAACCATTCGCTTCAGAACACTTTGACTTCTCGTCTGCATACTAAAAACTAAAAAATTAGATTATGCAAAGATATAATTTTGCCTCTGGCTTTGTGTAGGTGTGAAACATGGTCTATGACATTGAAGGACGAACATAGACTGAGGGTGTTTGAGAACAGGGTGCTGAGGAGAATATTAGGTCCGAAAAGGGATTAAGTGACAGGAGGTTGGAGAAAACTGCATAATGAGGAGCTTCATAAGTTGTACTCTTCTGTAAGTATAATTAGAATGATCAATTCAAGGAGGATGCGATGGACAGCGCATATAGCACACATGAGGAGAAGAAGAATGCATAGAGGATTCTGGTGGGAAAGCCAGAAGGAAAGAGACGACTGCGAAGATCTAGACATGGGGGAGGAGATAATATTAAGATGGATATTAGAGAAGTAAGATGGGGTGGTATGGGCTGGACTCATTAGGCTTAGGGTAGCGACCAGTGGCAGGCTGTTATGAACGTGTTAATGAACCTTCGAGTTCCGTAAAATATTGGGAAATTCGTGAATAGATCATGAACTGGCTGCTTCTGAAGGACTCGCCCCCAGGGAGGCGGTTAGTCACTTTATATACATATGTACACGCAAATACACAATACACACCTTTACAATTGTCTGTGGAATTGTCGATGCTTGAAGAAAAAAGCACATAGTAAAATTCTATAACGAATACTTATTTTTAATAGAATGAATATACTGTAACGTGTATAGTTAGGCAACGGCAGGATAAACACCTTCTCGCTTAAGCGCGTGACAACAATACGTGAACATTGCCAAACAACGGCTCCGTAAACACGTTCCAACACGGAACAATGGAACCTGTGTTCTCAATGGATGAATGCTACATCTCGTAGTCGGCGCGCCAATGAACTGGCTAGAAGGCGATCACGTGGTATCCCCAACAGAGGCATCGCGCAACAGTAGGGGAAGCTGTGTTTTCTGTGCGATATTTCCGGCGACGGCTATGTAACGTGAGTCCGTTTCTAGCTAGTTCCGCCCACATCGCAATCAGGGTAGAGCCCTATAACGCTCAGAATATGCTTACGCAGTGCCATAACTGCAAAAGTTCGGCCACGTTTGGGCAAACTGCGAGCAACCTCCCTGTTGTTTGTGGTGCGGGGACGGCCACCTGCACGAGGAGTGTCCTGAAAAAGGAGATGCGTGTCCCACACCAGCATGCTTCAACTTCGAGTTTTCGAACTTCCGTTTTTTGTTGGGGTGAAGGGGGGAGGAATTTAAGGGTGGGGGTTTTATTGCGCGTTTTTAATATAGGCGGAATTGTATTAGTTCTCACAACTGTTTACCTTGATATCCGGACAATATTTACTCAGGTGTTTAGTTAAGAATCCGTGTTAGTCTCTGTCCCTTACTTTCCCCGTTTCAAATGCCAGAGCTTCAGTCTCGTCTGTTTGGCCACTGTTCACAGTATCTCTGTTCTCCACAGTTACAAACCAAACCGTGAATTTCGTCTTCAAGCCATTTGCTTAATTATGTAGATCAAGTACAGATTTACTGTGAACCCAGCAAGACTACACATATATTGTGGGTCCCTAGACAGCTGCATCAGCGCTGTGAGTCGATCACAGTAAGGTCAGATGGATACTGGGACAGCAACGTGGATATCATCTCTGTAGGTCCAACTCAAACAGTTTCCACTATTCTGACAGTCCAATACAAACAAAGGCGTTCTGGTGGGTGTTTACATAAATCAGTATTACGGCTGTTCATTGTCTGAGTTATAACAGCAATATACGACGCCTCAGAACCTGTACGTATATACTTTCGCCAGTAGGTTAATAGTTGTCCTCATACTGAGATATGTATTTGTTATATCTTTGAATGTGGTGCCGTGTACTCTGTTGAGTATTTCCTGACGTTATAACGTGGAGCCGGGATAGCGCAGTCGGTATAGCGACTGGCTACGGGCTGGACGACCGAGGGGCCGGAGTTCGAGTCCCGGTATGGTCAACAATTTTCTCTTCTCTACGTCGTCCAGACCGACTGTAGGGTCCACCCAACCTGCTATCCAATGGATACCGGGGGTAAAGCGGCCGAAGGGTGTAGCCGTTCTTTGGTGCTACTAGCTCCGGCAGAGAAATTCAACCCTTCTCAGGCCGTGTTGACTGGCCACGACTTGGGTGATTAGAGGGGCCTCGGGCGTAGGAAGTTCAACACTCAACATTAATTAGTAGTTTAAAGTCTTTATTCGAATTGCGCTGTTAAAATGATAAGCTCGCCGTAGTCCCCACTAACTGATGGGAGGATTTAGGATCCTTTACTGGTCACTAAGACACACTAGTCGAGAGGCACCACAAAGTGTATATACGGGGATCAGAACACGTGTACCTCCGGTGAATGTAAATTTCAGAGTTCTCCAGCCAAGCACTCTCTGAATGGTAAATATCTGCCCTGGCTACCCAAAATTCGTGCAAAGGACGTCCCACTTCTGATTTTGATTGGCTGGACCAGGCAAGCTGGGAGGCTGCTTAATCTTTCTCCTCCAATTAGGAAAAGAAATAACGGGTGTTGAGTTTAGGGATGAACTCTGCCACCTGCTGCGTGGCTGCCAAACTGGAACCTGGCGTAGCATCAAACGACTTTCCCTGTCAAAATTTAGAATTTCTAAAGAACCCGGTCTCGTGTTACGCATTAACTTGACTGATTTACTGATGAGCAGCTGGCTTCAAGCTTGACCCAAGCCACGTGTTGCGTGTCTCAGGAGGAAATATCCAACTGTGAGACGAAAGTGAGGAATTTTACAGAACCCTAACCTACACAAAAAAAAAAGAAATCAATTGACCATCCCCTAAATTGGACAGTTAAAAGCGTGAAGCTGACCACTCACCTCCAGCTAGAGCCGAGGTCAAGAAAATGTGGATTTATACATCCACTCCTCCATACGCCTTCACGGCGTAGTGCTTAATTAGTTAAGCAGAGGGACAACTTTATCTTACAAGGGGAACGCACTGTTTTATCTTTAGTATCATCTCTGAACATGTACCAGACTAAACGTCGTCACATTCCGGAAGAGAGAAATCTTTATAATCACCGACGTGAGAAAATAAACATTTTTCCCCTCATTCTTTTTCAGTTTGAGAGAGGTGGCGGTTTGTATCGAACTTGGGGCGTTTTGGCAATAGTCTAGTACTCTAACCACTACGGCGGAATTATTCTGGTGTTTAGAAAATCTAAGTTTAGATCAAACCGCTAACACTAATAAAGTAAAAAAAATAATTAAAAACTTTTCAAAATGGGTCAACTTTAATAGTCTTGAATCAAATTTACCTTAGGCAGCGGAAGATAGACAACAAAATACTGAACAACCATTGTCAAACATCTGTTGTGAATCACGGACTTGAACGTAAAGTTGTACGATACCAGTCAGATTATAATTTGTGCCGTTTATGCACGGATGATTTAACTCCATATGTATACATGTAAGTTTGTAATTTCCAGCTATTAAATTATTTGTTGCGCGGAATATTGACAGCTTCAATATGAGGGAAGTTCCTAACGCCGCGAATGTTGTTGGCATGATACGGCCTCTGATATCCGCCATCTTCTTTGGTTAAGGTTCCGTGCACTTCACAGTCCTGTATAATTGTGTTTATGGAATTGTAGTGCTAACAGTAAGGCGCAAGTTGCGAGTGCATTCTCAAAGTAGTCCTTACACGAAGAGTGTTCTTATGTCTACAGGCCAGTGTTAAAGATTCCTTCTGGATTTAAAGATACCTGACTCGGAACAGCTCAGTCGGCATAGCGACGGACTATGGGCTGGACGGCCGGGGTTTGATTTCTGGCGGGGCAGCGGATTTTTCTATACCCTACAGCATCCAGACAGGATCTGGTGTCTACCCTGACTCCTAGCCAGTGGGAACCGGGCGCTGTTTTCCCCTGGTGTAAAGCGTGAGGGGCGTGAAGCTGACCACTCGCCTCCATTTAGTGCCCGGGTCAAGAATGGTGGAGCTATACCTCCAGTCCCCATACTTCCTTATGGCGTGGTGCTTAGTTAGCTAAGTACAGGGATAACTTTACATTATTATTATTATTATTATTATTATTATTATTATTATTATTATT
>NW_019739214.1:1618252-1674202 GCF_002891405.2 Cryptotermes secundus
GACTAATAATGTGTTTGTCCATAATGTAATTACCTGTACCTACACTGTGCTCTGTCTGTAATTGGCCTTGCGGCTGTTGACTTGGCACATAAATAATAAAGAATTGAATTATTATTATTATTATTATTATTATTGTCATCATCAATAAAGAATTTTAGAGAAATGAATCATTCTTCCAATAATTCAACATAGGCTCTGCGTGATGGAGTTTGTTTTCATGATGTAAACCTGTGGCCTAGGACTAGCCTTTAGGAGAGACACCTGTAGCTAACAGTCTGTAAGCTGTACGCGGTGTTGTGAGCGGAAGCTCTCTCCGTTCTATCGATTCCAGCAAGGAGACTACTTGTTGGAAGCCATGCTGCCTGCGAAACGCACGGTGACTCTATTCTACAGGTTCTGAGCCATTTTACATAGCACTCAAGAGTTCCTGCATTCCGAACGTGCTGCATATCACCAACGTAACTTCCATTAGAGAGAAAAGTACATTTTTTTTACATAGATCTAGCAACTAGTTGCAAATTTCGAATTAAAATCAGTATGCTACAAGCCGGATGATCGCGGGTTCGATTCCCGATGAGGTCAGTGATTTTTTTTTTCCAATTGACCTAATGCTTCCAGCCGCACTATGGCCCTGGGGGTTGACTCAGCCTCTGACAGAAATGAGTACCAGGAATCTTCCTGGGGTAGTAAAGGGCTGAGGTAAGGCTGACAACCTCACCGCCATCTATGAGCCGATTGTCTAGACAATGTGGAAACCTCAACATCTCACAACCCTATTGGCCTGTTACAGGGATACCTTTACGTTTTTACTTTATGCTACAAGCCGGAAGATCACGGGTTCGATTACCGATGAGGTCATTAAATTTCAGTTAACCTAATCTTTCCAGCCGCACTATGGCATTGAGGTCGACTCAGTCTCTAACAGAAATGAGTACCAGGAATCTTCCTGGGGGTAAAGGGCTGCCGGCGCTTAAGGCTGACAACCTTACCGCCATCTATGAGCCGACTGTCTAGAAAATGTGGGAACCTCGATGTCTCACAACCATATGGCTTTATATCCCAGAAGATGAACTTTTAGGGACACCGCTCTGAGAACCTCAAATGGTACAAAAAGTGTAATTGTCTGTGTGCTTAATTAGACACAACTCCATGAACGCGCATGGGGGAGCGAGTATATATATCCTCGCATTCTTAAACTCGGCACTAATTGGAGGTGAGTGGTGAGCTTTACATCTCAGCAGCTATGCGCCAGAGAGAATTTTTGGTACGCACAGGATAGGAAGCTGGCTGGCCCTCAGAGCCTGTCTAGAATCTATGAAGACCAAAATCGCTTGTTTTTGTCCGGATTGGAACCTGATTTCCTCGGTTGTCCAGTCTGTAACCCAGTCGCTAGAGTGACAGGACTCTTGTATTTCTTGAGCTTTAATGTTTATTTTCTCTCACTTTATCTTTTGGAACACAGAAGACCCATTTTCCTGAACACATGTATAAAATGAAGACCACAAGAATGGAGTTTGAACGTCGTCTAACGATAGTCATTAATCCCCTTGCATTCCACTGAAATACGAGTATTTAACTCCAAGCGGAAACAATTTTCCCTAATATTTAATCATTAACTTTAAAACTTTCGGCCTTTTCCCCGTTCCGAGCCAATTTATTAACATTAGAAGCTGCATTTTGACGACAGACTGTACTCGCACGCGTCCACAGAATCTCTGGAATGTGTGTTCATCTTTCCGTGACTGCGGTTCAGCACTCTAATGAATCCTGGCACATGCTACGTTAGAACATCAATTTTGTTTATATCACAAATACCTTTTACAGATTCATAGTGTCGTTAAATAAGCAGAAACTTAAGGAGGTACATCTTTTTTATCCACCCGCAACGAAGTACAGAGATTTACAGTGTGACAGCAACAAAGGATATGAACTGCAAAGATGAAATTTCTTGGAAAAGAGGTTGGATATCAAGCTATCCCTGTAACAGGCCATGGAGGCCCATAGGGTTGTGAGACGTCGAGGCTCCCACATTTTTCTAGAAAATCGGCTCACAGCGGTGAGGTTGTCAGCCTCACTTGTCGGCCGCCTTTACCCCAAGGAAAATTCCTGTTAATCATTTCTGTTAGAGACTGAGTCGACCCCAGGACCATAGTGCGGCTGGAAGGATTATGTCAATTGAAAAATCCAATGACCTAATCGGGAATCGAACCCGCGACCCTCCAGCTTGTAGCATAGTGCCTCAACAAACTACGGTACCGCGTGCCCCCGAGACTGTATACAGCCTACATTAAATGACCACATGGGGAATGTAGGCATTGTAAGTGAAACAACTGGACACGCCAAGTGGAAAGAATGGGACCTCATTCTAGAGGTCTGCCTAAATACGTGTAAATAGTGTAATGTATGTATGTATGTATGTATTATGAGAGGGGGTGGGTTTCCCCATGCACTTAGACCAGTTATTGGTCCATTGTGCATCCCCCTTTTAATTTCTACTGTCGCCATACACTACCGGTAACGCTGCGTGCCATCAGACCCCGTAGAGCCAACGAGGTCGGCCCCCGGTACCCTGATGCTTCCCCCACCCACCAGAGGCATTGGAGACTACTTGGGCGGGAAAGGGCCTGTAATTTAGCTCAGAGGTCTCCTAGAGACATGAGGTTCTTTTACATGCCGTAAATCTACGACACGGAACACACGGCTTAAAGTCCCTCCCGGAGGACTTGTTCCCTGAATTTTTCCGCCCTTAAAAATTCCACGACCTCCGCCGGGTTTGAACCCGCATACCTTGAGTCATGAGGTGGGAACGTTACCCCTAGACTACAGGAAGATTCATTGAACGTCCGAAACTACGGTATAGGGATAAACCTATTCAGGGAGAGTTAAAAATGGACTTGAAGGCCGAAGCCATGAAGTTGACCACAGTATGAAACTTGCGTCCATCCCACCTCATTATTACGTGTATTATTGCCAGCCAGTGGAGTGGGACTAAGCCCCTTGTACTGCGGCCACTTCTGGCCTATTGTGAGGGTGATTGTGGAGCAATTGGTGGAATGAAGATTGACAAGGAGAAACCGAAATACTCGGAGAAAACCTGCCCCAGCGCCACTTTGCCCAC
This sequence comes from Cryptotermes secundus, assembly GCF_002891405.2. NCBI lineage: Eukaryota > Metazoa > Arthropoda > Insecta > Blattodea > Kalotermitidae > Cryptotermes > Cryptotermes secundus. The sequence continues at coordinate 1,621,371 of NW_019739214.1, forward strand.
CACAAATCCCACTTGACCAGACCCGGGATCGAACCCGGGCCGCCGCGGTAGGAAGCCAGCGACTAACCGCTTGAGCTATGGCGCGGCCATCCCACCTCATCATTACGCATTTAATTTTAAAATTGGCTCTATAATCTATAGGCAGGTAGCGTCATAACATTCTGAAAGCGAACTTGGCCGGTTCTGGGTTTCACGGCTTTGTTTTTGTGGTTGCTTTCCTTCTTGGTCAGAAACCTCGTTCGTTTGTCTGAAGGGGTCGGAGTGGGGATGAAAGCTGCACTGAATTATTGACTGTGGTTTGCTCACGTCTCTTGCTGGGGTGAGTCTGTGCGTGAGGGCAAGGTTAGAGTGCCATTGTCAGGTTGTGGGGTCACACATATTGAGGTCAGAAACGGTGTTATCTGTGTTACGTCACTTTATATACTGCGGACATGAACAAGTGCGTTTCCTTTCATTATAAGTCATGCCCTCCTTAGTAGACTTCTCTTTCACGGACCTACTAACCTGCTCTTGGAAGCTGCAGTATGCAGTCAGTTTGTTGAGCTATGAAAATATAATCCTTTTTATAATCAAATTTGTTTATATATACCGCTACGTAACTAATGAATTAAATGCTAATTTAAGTAGAGAAGCATATATGAACTAATAACAAAGGTAAAGGTTTCCATGTGCTTAACTAATCAATAACGCATTATGTCATGAAGACATATGGGAGAGTGGATGTATGACTCGACCATCATTGACCTCGGCACTAGAGGGAGATAAGTGGCCCTCTTCAAGCTCCGGCCGCTCTACCCCTGGGGAAAGAGCCCCCGGTACACATTGGAGAGGAAGCTAGTTGGGCCACAGAGTCGGTTTGGATGCTACAGAGAAGAGAATAATCTTGCCCTTGCCAGGAATCGAAACCCGAAGATGTAGACCGCAGCCCGTCGCTATACCGACTGAGCTATGCTAGCGCATACGTAAACAAATATATTAATGAATGCATAAATGAATTCGAGGTTTAGTACATGGGCTCGTCTTTAATGCGTGAGGAAAGAAGTAAAAATTAAAAAAATGGAAATAAATGAATATCCAGACGAATAGAAATAATAATAAATAATTAAAATGATAAACATATATGCATATGAAGTTGGTTACATACTCGAATTCCTCTGAAGTGGTTATGGGTTACTGAGATAAGCGGGACAAGTGGCCAAGAAAAATGTTGGGACTTGGAGAAATGACGGTTATTACGAAACTAGAATAAAATAGTTCCATCTTCCTATTACTTATTATTACCATGGTTAAATCGACGGGTTTTTTGTGGGCTGGATGTTCAGCTCTGATAGCAGACATGAAACGCTCTTGCAGAGTTGCTGTGGTGAAGTCTCGTACCCACCAGAATACAATCTATCCTCGGGGGTAAAGGGACCGATACTTGAAGCTGACCGCTCACTTCCACTAAACTCATATGTGTGGAATGTTTTGCCGACGCATACTCGTAAGGTAATGCTATTCCTGTAACAGGCCGCGGAGGCCCAGATGGTTGTGAGACGTCGAGGCTCCCATTTTCTAGACAGTCGGCTCACAGATGGCAGTAAGGTTGTCAGCGTTACGTGCCGGCCGTCCTTTATCCCCAGGACGATTCCTGGTACTGATTTCTGTTAGAGGCTGAGTCGACCCGAGAGCCATAGTGCGGTTGGAAGAATTAGATCAGTTGAAAAATCCAGTGACTTCATCGGGAGTGGAACCTGCAACACTCCGCCTTGTAGCATAGTTCTTCCACGAACTACGCTACCGCATGCCCTCGCATATGCAGTAGCGTAAGGATTAGTACATCTTTGTTAATTACTTTGGCGAAAGGGGTGCTCAAAGAAGGAATGGTTTTATGTATTAGCAGAGCAATATGGAAAGTACGAAATTTACTTAAAATTTAAATTGGAAAGCCTGTGAATAAGAATAACTATGTTCGTTTTGAATTGAAAATAACTGTGTAAAATTACCCACAACGCGAGGCCCTATTTTCCATGAGTCCTAGATATTATTATTATAATCATAATTATCATCTTCTTCTTATTTTTCCTGTTGCTCTCACTTGGAGCATGGGACATCCGTAAAACGCTTCCTTTCACTCCAGTTTCTTAATCTAGGAAAGTCGGTAGCACTGCTTGGACACAGGATCAGCCCGTCGCAAGGCCGCTACCTAACACAAACACAGAATAAACAGAGAGTTCCATGCCTTGAGTTGGATTCGAACCCACTATCTCAAAGTTCGAGCGCGAAGACATTTATGACGTTGCCCGCGCGGCCGGTGCGATCGGCTGTCTTGCTAACAGCACGACTGACTTAACATACAAACAGTGTATAGGTTACTTCATACGCCAAGAACTGCAACAAAGAACTTCATCACAAAACCAAAGAAGCTGGAAAGGGACCCAATGTAATGGAGGCCCTTTCTATACAAAGAACTCATGTCAATGAAATTAAGCTTTTAATTTTGCTGAAATTAGCTTTGCTTTTTATAGAATTATAATTAATCGGCTTAAAATTAATGTTTCCGAACCAGTGAATTAAGGTTACGTATTTGCTTTGATGTACATTAGCATTTCTTAATACGTTTGCCAGACTGTCCCTGTTTCTAAGTAGCATGGCTAATTTTGTTCTCAGTTTCAGTATTGATCGAAAGTAGCACTGGGGTCTTACCCGATGCAGACTTACGCGGCCGTCGAGGCCCATGGTGTTGTGAGAAGTCGAGGTTCCTACATCTTCTATTCAATCGGCCCACAGATGGCTGTGAGGTTAGCCTAACGCACCGGCCGCCCTTTAACCCAAGTAATATTCCTGGTGCTCATTTCTGTTAGAGGTTGAATCGAATCCAGGGCCATAGTGCGCTTGAAAGTGTTAGGTCAATTGAAAAATCTTATGACCTCATCGGCAATCTAACCCGCTACTTTCCGGTATGTAGCATAGCATAGTGCCTCAACCAACTACGTCACCGCGTGCGCCCTTTCTACTGTGTTGTGTTGCATTTTAATGTTATAACTTGTTATAATAATATTCACATGAACACAATAAATAATTTATCATTCAAGCGAACCAATTAGAATTTTACGTCCTCATACGTTATGTATTTAACGATGATTTAAACTACTAATACTAAATATCACTGAATAATATGATTACTAGGGACACGCGGTAGCGTAGTTGGTTGAGGCACTATGCTACAAGCCGGAAGGTCGCAGGTTGGAGTCCCGCTGGGGTGGATTTTTTTCAATTAACCTAATCTTGGGGGTCAAGTCAGCCTCTAACAGAAATGAGTAGCAGGAATCTTTCTTGGGGGTAAAGGACGGCCGGCGCGTAAGGCTGACAACCTTACTGCCATCTTTGAGCCGATTGTCTAGAAGATGTGGAACCTCAACCTCTCACAAACCTATGGGCTTCAACGGCCTGTTACGGGGAAAATTTTACCTTAAAAATATGATGGTTAGGGAATAGTTAATTGAAAGGGATATGGAAGGAATCGATCGTGGCTTCCTTCTAGGCAGTAGCCGGGCACTTGTCTGAAGTGACTGAGGAGAACTAAGAAACGGCTCTGTCAGAGCTGTCGTTCTCTATGTCGTGATTTGAACCAAACTCTTCCGAATACGAAGCATAAGCTATACCCATTTTGCCTTGATATTCGGTAATTATTATTGCAGTTCTCCCACAAATCGATCGTTCATTTCAGGTGAAGAGTACGCAGGGATTTGTACCTCGTATGTGAACAGCTGCAACTGGAAAATGGATACATGATCATTCTAATTATACTTGGGCAAGGGTGCCACGGTGTGGCGAGTCCTCAGGTTGCGGTTGGAGGAGACGGACTCCAGATCTAGAGGGTACCTGCGTATGTATTGAATGAGCAGTCGCTGACGGCAGACAAGGGATAGTCCTCTCAATTTTTTTTTAATGTTTCATATCCTCCACTCTAACGCCAATACATATTTGCTTTCTGGTGCGCTTCGCTTTTCTCGTATTTAAGCAGGTACCCTCTACATCTGGAGCCTGTCTGCTCCATCCGCAGCCTGAGGACTCGCCATACCGTGGTACCCTTCCCCAAATATAATTAGAATGATCATTCAAAGAATATAAGATTGGAAAAGCATGTAGCACACATAGGAGAGAATCAGACCGCGTTCAGCATTTCTATGGGAAAGTCAGAAGGAAATAGACCACTAGGAGGTATACACATTGGTGAGAGTATAATATTAAAATGGATCTAGAGAAATAGGATAGGGTGGCATGGACTGGATTCACCGGTGTCAGGATAGGGACCAATGGAGGGCTTTTGTGAACAAGGTAATGAACCTTCGGGTTCCATAAAATATTGGGACATTCTTGACTAACTGAGCGACCGGCGGCTTCTCAAGAAGTACTGAGCTCCGTGGAGTTAGTTAATAATTCAGAACCTGTAACCTTGATTCGGTATGTGATTTACAATTTAGAGAGAGAGAACATTTGATTATCTTGAGGCTACAAAGAGTTTATTGGTTAATTATGACCCTGTTCACTGTTACTTCTAGTTAACGCGTTATAACAGTTGACATTCCAAGCATCTGTAACTCTACACCTTTTCCTCGGAGTGTATTTCTGTATTTATTTGGTTCTCAGGATAAAAATGAACTATTTATTTTCGCAGATTTATTGACCGAATGAGACTACAACGAAGATTTAGTGTGAAGAGGTCTATGGTCCGGGATATAAGGCCATGTAGTATGGTAAAAGTTTCCCAGAGTTTCGGAGGAATATTAAGTTCCCATCTTCACGGTCGAAGAATGAGTCAAGCAAGAAACCATCAAGAAGCAAGCAGCAACCAGAGTCAAATATGTCTGGTGCATGCTTCATATTAAATGCTTGCTTGGCTTACTCTTCAAGCTTGAAGTTCGAGGCAATATGTTTCTCCGAATCTTTGACACATACGTGTATTATACCATATTACGTTGCGTCATATTGCAGAAGGTAGTAATCTTAATAGTCGCCGCTGTAACAATCATATACCAAAAATGATTAGATGTGTTTTTTCAGGTAGGAAACCCATGTCAATCCTATGTTCATTATTTTTAAAACATGCTGTCTGTGTGTCTATCCCACCTAACAACTTTCCAGTGTCTGTACCGATCTTATTGAAACTTTATGAAGTAAAGTTTTCCTTGTGCTTGACTAATTAAGCACTACACCATGAAGGAATTTGGGGGAATGGATGTATAGATCCACGTTTTCTTGACCTCGGCACTAGCTGGAGATACGTGGTCAACTTCACGCTCCTACCGTTTTACCCTCGGGGAAAGAGCCCCCGGTACACATTGGATAGGAAGCCGGGTGAGCCCCACAGCCGGTCTGGACGATATGGAGAAGGGAAAATTCTGACCCTACCGGGACTCGAACTCCGACCCCTCGGTCGTCCAGCCCGTTGACAGTCGCTATGCCGACTACGCTACCCCGACACACACACACACAAATATATATATATATAAAATGCCACCTGAGGACATCTCAACGGTGTAACTTCTCATTTACCTTCTATCAGTAATACCAACACCGCAGCCCCTCAAATTATTGGGGTAATAATGTTACCCGACTGTCTGAACCGATCGCAGTGGTGTACTTCATACGTCCCTCCCTTCAGTAATACCAACACTGCAGGCTCTCAAATTTCACTTCATTACTCATGCGTACTAAGTTTCCTGCTTGTCGTATCAAATACCCAAATTGCAGTAAAAGGAAAGTATACAATTAGTTCTCCCACAGCTTCTTGTTTTGGTTTACATGTACTGGAGTGATTTAATAATATGACTCATGTTGTAAAGTACGTTTTGTTTGAGCCAATGATTAGGAAGGGAGAGAGAGAGAGAGAGAGAATTAAAAATTTCCCTTCAATGTCGATACTCTATTCTTCACTTTGTAGTAGCGTCATAAAAATTGTAAAAATCTTACTAGTGGATTTACAGATCGGCCAAGGTGTGATTACCCTTGGCTGAAATGCAAACTACTCTGTGAAGAAAAACAGCAGCAGGAAATACGCTCATGAAATCAATCGGCTTCTTCTTACGCCGGTCCAGAAAATGTTTGCTGTCAAATTTTAACAGGCTGGTTCTTGTGTAGTGCCATTATCATAGAAACTAATAAAACAAACAAACAAAAAATAAAAACAAACCCCGTGGCCTTTAGTCCGCAAGCGAACTATACCGACCGAGCGACCGCCTCTTGTTGGCGAAGTTAGTGGCAACTTTTGAGGATAGAGGGTGTCGCGTCGTCAGCGCAACGGATTCCCACTCCCGTTAATCTCGGTTTTCTAGACCGCAGCAGCTACTTTTCCATTCAAGTAGCTCCTCAATTATCCTCACGAGGTTGAGTGGACCCTGTTCCAGACCCACTATTTCACAGAAAATCTGGTTGCACCAAGAATCGAACCCGGGACCTCTGGATCTGTAGCCAGAAATTCTGACCACTAGACCACAGAGGCGGTCCCGACGAAGACATTACTACGTAGAAGAGCAGCTTCAGTGCTGCAATGAAGGAAGGTAGAATAAACGATTTATTATTACTTTGGGAAGAACAGACATGAAAAGAGGAAAAGCAACGAAAAGTGAACTGCCAGAGAGAAACATACGTATGAACTTGGGAAATGTAGAATGACATGGGGGGAAAACTTTTATGAACTCCCCGAAAATTTCTGCATACCAGAATATAATTCATTGAATGACGCCGAAAAGTGTGTTATGCGTAGACAAATTTTCTAGAATACTATGACCTAAACAAAGAAATTCACACTTTCACCAGATGTCTTAACTTGAAAGTTGTGATTTGAAAGAGGAAAGAAACTTCTGAAAATAGTGAAAGAGATTGCGTTCCGTTTTAAGAAAGGAGAAACAAATATTTTGTACGATTGTAAGATTTCAGGTTTTCACGGCGGTCACTATGAAGAATGCCATCTTCTGGGATGTGGCGCCGTGTATATCTTGTGTGAACCTACGTTTCGGAGAAACGTGTCGCCTCCATCTTCAGGGTGGAAAAATCCGCTAGCGAGGAACCAGCCTGAGCAGGTGGCTGCAGCCACCTGAGACTGCAGATTCAGGCTGCAGCCACCTGCTGAAGCTTATCCCCCGCTCGCGGATTTTTCTACCCTGAAGATGGAGACGATATATTCCTCCGGTTATAGTTGTTCATGCAGGAGATGAGATGAGGTTTGTTGGTGGCGTGGAATTAATGTATGATTCAGTCCCGAAGTCAGAAGACGTCCTTCTCGGTACGACCGGCATAAATCGTAGGAAGTGCCTGAACGAAAACCATACCCTACAATAGAAAATACGATGACATCATAGAAACGAATAAAAAAGGACAGTATTTAAACACATTGGAAAACTACCATATATACAGAACAACAAAGAAAAACACGCATATGAACAACGTAAATAAAGAAATATGTAACCCAATATTTCATGAATTACACACAATTACACAGAACAACACAACACAACCCCACCACCTACTCCCACTACAATTACCCCCACAACACCATAATTCGATCAATAATATAAGAGAACGAAAACAGCACACACACACACACACATCCAACGATACAACGCACGCAACCACAAGAGTAGAACACATCATAAGACATAGTGAGTACTGAACAGTATAATATTAACAACACGAAACGACTAGAAATCAAAACATAACATTAATATGTAACATTTTTCACGTTGCAGATATACACACAACATTAGAGACATAAGAAGAACGACTCCCATGTCGATGATTAATAATACACACGAATTTAAAATATGACGTATGAGATAATAGGTTTTAATAAGTTTTAAATACATAAACTTTATTATTATATAAGGACGTATACAAGTTTAATATTATTTGTAAATGGACATATAAAGGCAAGCAGTGAAATAGTTGACCTGAAGATGGCAGCATACTGCCGAAGCATGTAGTGTAGAAGTGGTAGATGGGATTGTATGCACTTGAAGACTGTTAATACATACACATTATGAATATGAATCAGTGAAACAGGACGCTAAAATACAACATAGTTGACATTGTATAATCAGGTTTGTTAAATAACGCAAGAATTATTCTCTTCAAATTGACTTCTTCACTTCATCCAAGGATTTATCATGACACCACACTGCTTGAACAGTAGATTATTTTACGACGTTTTATCATGTATGGGATCTATTTAACACTGAAAGAAATGCAAGGAATTATGAAGGGTAAATTGTGTAGGGTAGAGAGGAATCGCATTTGGACTACTTGAATTGATACCAACTCGGTACGTTTGGATTAATTTAGTAAAAGTCTGAGGCAAGATAACTTGTTCCCCGACAGAAAAGTGTTGTGGTATTTCAGAAGAAAATGCCTTGGTCCCGTGTTTGTAATGTAGGCTTAAATTTAAATTATGTTTAAGTAATGCAAACATGAAATCGTTCCTGGGCGTTTAATGAAATCAGTTGTACATAAACAAATGGAAATACACACAGTAATAAACTTAGCTGAGCCTACAGGAAGAGAATGAACAGGATAATTAATTAACAAGCTTAAACAGAGCTGTAATCTGATTAACGGATCATTACTGGTATACATATAGAGGCCAAGGTATTACATGAGGGTTACCGAACCAGTAGCCACAGAGGAAGTCCCTTCTCTTCCGTTGCAAGGAGATTTTTATACTCATACAAAGAGAAACGTCCAGTTATATTTGGAATGCATGAAGCGAGACATATGGAAGTATCCGAAATAAATATCTGAAAGCTATCCGTCAGGAATACTTTCATAAATAATAATTTAAATAAAAATGTATCAGTTGCCGCTCGGCCTAAGGCATGAAATGTCTTCCCCCGCTCTTCCCAGTCAAGGCATGGATGTTTGTCTGCGTTTATTCTTTGTTTATGTTGTGTCTGTAGGTAGAGGCCTTGCAACGGGCTGATCCCCCGTTCAAAGAGTCTTGCCGATCCTGTATAGGATTAAAAAACCGTAAAGCGGCTAAGGTCCAACAAAGGGCTGTTGAGCCATAAATGGATAGATCTGGCAAATGTCTTTACAAGCCGCATATATAGACAAGCAATCGAAAGCTTCGCCATTAAAAATCTCTCTATATTGTCGTAACTTTATATTAAATTGCCTTCTCAATACGGCATGGGTGAGCCCATCTAAGTGACGTACTTGCATCCTGGAGCTGTCTGCTTCCGATGATGGTGAGGTCAAGGTCAAGGTTTTTGTATTGTCGCCAATCCTAGGAAGGCTGTTACTGACGTAGTACCACAAAGTAAAAAGTTCACTCTTGAGGCAAATTAGAATTTCGACCGTTTCAGTGTAGTTACAGTCCCGTAAGGCTGAGGTTTAACGGGGCATGACATTTTTTGAACTGACGTAATTTGAATTAATTGCGCGGTTCTGACAAGATACATGAAACATTTTAATCAGAGAAGTGTCGTAACACGGAATTGCGCAACCTCAGTTTCTTGAGGGCCCATGTATTGGCTTAAACGGTTAGACGCTGGCTTCTGCCTGCGATTTTTCTGCTTCTGACTCAAGTACCTTGTAAGGGATTAGTGGGTAAGTTTATAAGGGGATTTTTTTTAATTAAGCCTACTTCTATCCGTTCATTTCACTTATATCACATACCAACTTCACGAATCAGGACAGAACAGAGAGAAAGCGTATCCATATTATTTCAGCGACAAAGGCGCTGAAGAATGGTGTCTTCTGGGATGGGACTGTGTGTAGTCTGGTAGTTTACTGACCTTTCGGAGCAGCATAATTTGAAAAATTTGGGCACGAGATAGCGTAGTTGGTTGAGGCACTGCGCTACAAACCGGAACATCGCGGGTTGAAGTCCCGATGAGGTCATTGGATTTTTCAATTGACCTAATCCTGAACGTTATCTGTGAGTCGATTGTCTAGAAAATGTGGGAGCCTCGACGTCTCGCAACCCTATTGGCCTCCACTGCATGTTAGAGGGATAGCACTATAATTAGCGAAGTGGAGACAGTGAACTTCTACCAGACTACACGTCGTTACATCCAAGAAGACAGTAATGCCCACAGGCATCACCGGGAGAACTTCTGATTTCGCATAACACGTTGAATTCTTTCAGTCATTGTGACTAGTTTTCTGTCCTATTCTGTAGTCACATCTGTGGTGATTTTCTTTCAGGTTGCTGTTTAATGGAGGAACTCGCACAAGCGGCTAAGAATCTGGCATCTAGCTCTGGAGTGGTGAGTAAAAGATTGCCCTCAAATCGCTTACAAGTAGAAGCTTCTTGACATGGTACGTGAGGAGAGCCGTCTGTTGCTCTAACACAGGAGACGTTCCGAAGCACCATTACTATACTAACATTGTCTTCGTGCCTGATCCAGAACTGCGTGGAATATCTCTCTGTTGCTCTACGGTACTTTTGTCGGACCTTAGCTGCTTTTTCGGTTTCTTAATCCTACTTAGTAGTCAGTAGGACTCCTTGGACGGGGGATCAGCCCGTCGCAAGGCCGCTACCTACACACAGAACAACACAAATACAAAATAAACGCACACAGACATCCATGCCTTGAGTGGGATCCGAACTCACGATCCAAGCGTCCGAGCGAGCGAAGACAATTCATGCCTTAGACCGCGCGGTCACTGTGATCGGCCACTGCTTGGGCTAAGTGAGCAGAATAGCCGATGGAAGGATTTATTTCTGCAATCAGTGGCTTTAGTGGTGAGTGAGATCTCTGTGCTTGGCCTTGTGTTCATACAGACTGGGTGACACAGTTTAACGTGTTAGGTCATGAGATATTTCCTTATTTCAGATCCACAAAAATGCAAGTCTACTAGTGTATCAGAAAACATTATGCTATTCATTTAATTTTTTATTTATTTTCTTGTTAGTTTTATGGAAAAGTGATAAAGTCAGGGAGCTATGTTTAGTCCGTGGGAAATGAGAAATACGTAGAAAGATTTACTCATAAGACTTTAAGGAAGATGGGAAGGTAACATTAAAACTTCTCTTCAGTTAATTAAATGTTATCATTGAGTGCATTGAATTGATTGAGAGCAAGGTCCAGTGACCGGTCATTTTGCACACGGTAATGAAACTTAGGTTTCCATAAAAGGTGGGGAATTTGTTGAGCAGCTGAGCCACTAAAACCATTTAACGAAGGACTCTTATCGGTGGAATTAATTTTCTTATGAAAACAAGAAGCGACATGTGAAAGAAATTAATGGCGTGATACATAAATATGTTGACGGAAGGAAACGTATAAAATATTAGTACAATTGTGTTGTCGTGGCTTCAGTACAGGAGTGTAGGCTACATAGGCGCCGTAGCTGAAGCGGTTAGTCGCTGGCTTCCCACCGCGGTGGCCCGGGTTCCATCCCGGGTCTGGTCAAGTGGGATTTGTGGTGGACAAAGTGGCGCTGGGGTGTGTTTTCTCCGAGTATTTCGGTTTCCCCTGCCAATTTTCATTCCACCAAATTCTCCATCATCATAATGACCTGGGGCAGGCTACAATAAACCAATCAGTGGCCGCCGTGCCAAGTGGACCCAGTTGGACTTCACCCCCCACTAAGCGAATTTAAAAAGAATCCTGCAAGTTTAACACTGTGGAGATAAAATTAACAGACGTGTAACAACTGGGGCTTATAGCATACTGCCGATTACAGTGGCTGCGCGGTATGAGACACGAAATGTCTTCGCCCGCCCAAACACTGGAAACGTGGGTTCGAATACCACTCAAGGCATGGATGTCTGTGTTAGGTAGCGGCATTGAGACGGGTTGATCCCCCGTCCAAGAAGTCCTACCGACTGTTTAAAATTAAGAAACTAAGTGAAACGAAGCGTTTCACAGATGCCATATGCTCCAAATTGGGAGCAGCAGGAATGGAAGAAGAAGAAGAAGATAGCATACTAATTTTCATAATGTGCATCCTGATGTGTGTCACAAACACAAGACATAATTTCTACACCTTTTGTAACCTTTACAATAGACGCGTCGCACCACAATATGGTTTCGTGTTGATAATTCAGTTAGCCTTGTCCTATTACTGTACACTGCCTGATGATGGTCCCCTGAGAACCGAAGCATATAGCGGTAAACAATACAATTCAATCTATGAGATATTGATTTGAGTGTGAAACAGTTTTTTTTTTTGTGTTGGCTGATTCCTTACCTAGTGGTTCAAGATCAATTTAGTAATGACAGTTGTCGCACGCTGTCAGTGATGGTGATTGTACAAGTATATGCATAGTAAACTACAAAATGAGGAAATAATATTTAGTAGTAAGTGAGGCTACGAAAGTGCAGACTACTTTCTTCTAATCCATCATTAAATAAATTGACCTGTATTTTATGGAGTTATTCTTCATGTATTAAAGCAGATTCATCGCCTGAAAGTACTTAGATGCAAGTCATGATGTTGTGAACCAGGGAAATGAGCGTCGGTACATATGAGCAGTTTAAGCTTATATTTATACATTTGTATAAAGGAACTAAGGAAATCAGGAAACACCTCACTCAGTATAAGTCAATCGCAACGCATTCCAACCGAGTACCTCCCTAATTCATGATAGACGAAAGACGGCTAAACACCAAGGGAATATCAGGAGAATCGGTGTTTCTGCTAAGTCTCGAGCCAGGCACCTTTTGAGTACAAATCAGAGGCATTCGTATATGAACCAATTTAAACGGGCGCGTGTCCAAAGTGAATATATGTAAAATGGACTACATATAATTTATGCCTATATATCAAACAGTTCTGTGCGTGTTGTTAGGAAAAATTCATGTTCGCCTAGTACATGTGTCATTGAAGTACTGTATTTTACGTGACGTGCTATTTTTTTTCTTTTTTCTTTTGTCGCTACAGTCCAAATTTTTGCCTTGGCCTACCTCCATGGAACTCTCCTTTTCACTAGAACTTACTAGATCTTAGACATTCGGTAAGACTCCTTGGGCGGGTTATCAACTCGTCGCAAGGCCTCTACCTGTACACCGACACCTGTACACACACACAAACACGGAACATCCGTGCCCTCAGTGGGATTCGAACCCAGGATTCCGTCTTCCGAGCGAGCGGAGACAGTGCAAGCCCTAGACCCCCGACTACCGTGACCGGCAAATTTTTCTTAACACATAAAACATGTTCCATCAATATTTTTTCTTGATTGTTTCTATTAGTACCAGAATATTTTAAGGAGTGCGTCTGATATGCAGTGATGACCTGCTTGCAGGTGCCCACAACACTCTGAATAGGGAGAAGAAGTACTTCTGTCAGTTATTCAATGCGCTTAGGGTCAGTGATGTTAGGCAGATAGATATATACGTACAGCTGAGTCGTTAGTACCTAATCCTGGTTCTGCTGAGGTTGAAAATACTATTGCGAGTAGTGACCAAATTCCGGCAGAACAGATTCAAGCAGGAGGTAAAGAATTACGGTCTTGAGATCCACAAACTCATTAATTATATTTGCAATAAGGAAGAATTATCTGATCAGTGGAAGGAGTCTATTATTGTACCAATTTACAAGAAGGGTGATAAAACTGAATGTAATAAGTCGTGATTATCGGATATAACTGCTGCCATCACACAAAATTGTATCTAATATCCGTCTCTCAAAATTAAGTCCATATATAGGTGAAAGTATTGGGGTTTCGGCGTAACTGTTCAACTAGTGAGCAGATCTTTTGCAATCGTCAGATACTGGAGAAAAAATTGGTTTACAATGAGACAGTACGTCAGCTATTCATAGATTTTAAGAAAGCCTATGATTCAGTTAGGAGGGAAGTATTGTATTACAATATTCTCATAGAGTTTGGGGTACCTATGAAACTATTTAGGCTGATTAAAATATGCTTAAACAAAACGTCTAGTAAGTCTTATAGGTAAACATTTTTCTGATAATTTTCTTATCTAAAATGGTTTAAAACAAGGAGATGCTTTATCGCCATTGCTTTTCGACTTTTACCTTAAAATATGCCGTTAGGATGGTCAAGGAAAACCATTTGGAACTGAAATTAATTGGGACACATCAGTTGCTGGTCTGTGCTGATAATATGAATCTACGGGAGATAATATAAATACCACAGAGAATATCACAGAAACTTTGATTGACGCAAGTAAGGAGGTTGGTCTAGAAGTAAACAGAGAGAACACTAAATATATGTTGCTGTCTCGTCACCAGAATGGGGGTCACAATCATGACATTAATATGTCTAACGTATTTTTTGAAAATATAAGACAGTTAAATTATCTGGGAACCACAGTAGCAATTCAAAGTTTGATTCAGGAGGAAATGGAGATTATATTCGAGCAATGCTTTCTGTCACTCAGTCAAAAATCTTCTGTCTTCTCGTCTGCTGTCTAAAAATATAAATATTTACTTACTTACTTACTCACTCATAGAGCTGAGCCTTTCTGGAGGAGCCGCCAATTCTGCAGCTACTCAAGAATTTCCCAGCATTTTATGGAACCCGAAGGTTCATCACCATGTTCACAAGAGCCCTCCACTGGTCCCTATCCTGAGCCAGATCTATCCAATCCATACCATCCCATTCTATCTCTCTAAGATCCATTCTAATATTGTTCACCCACCTACGCCTTGGTCTTCCCTGTGGTCTCTTTCCTTCTGGCTTTCCCACCAATATCCTATACGCATTCCTCGTCTCCCCCATTCGTGCTACATGCCCTGCCCACCTCATCCTCCTTTACTTGATCATTCTAATTATACTTGGAGAAGAATACAAGTTATGAAGCTCCTCATTATGCTGTTTTCTCCAACCTCCTGTCACTTCATCCCTCTTCGGTCCAAATATTCTCTTCAACAGCCTGTTCTCAAACACCCTCAGTCTATGTTCCTCCCTTAATGCCAGAGACCAAAAACATTAGAATATAAAAAACTATAATTTTTCCCGTGGTTCTGTATGATTGTGAAACTTGGTCCCTGGCATTAAGGACGGAACATAGAGTGAGGATGTAAGTTTTGAGGTTTTCACGGCGATGACAATGAAGAAAGTCGTCTTCTGGGTTTAGGCACCGTGTATTCTTCGTTTTGGCCGACGTTTCGGAGGAACGTAGCGCCTCCATCTTCAGAGCAGTTGAATGGCTTGGAATGCGGAGAGCAGTAGCTGTGCCTACCTGTGTACGGTGCCTAAACCCAGAAGACGACTTTCTTCATAGAGTGAGGATATTTGAGAACAGGGTGCTGAGGAGAATATTTGGACCGAAGGGAGATGAAGAGACAGGAGGTTGGAGAAAACTGCATAATGAGGAGCTTCATAACTTGTATATTTCAACAAGTATAATTAGAATGATCAAGTCAAGGAGGATGAGATGGGCATGGCATGTAGCACGAATGGGGGAGAAGAAGAATGCTTGTAGGATATTGTGGGAAAACCAAATAGAAAGTGACCACTAGGAAGACCAAGATTTCGGTGGGTGTATAATATTAAAATGAGTGTTAGAGAAATTGGGTAAGGTGGTATGGGCTGGTTTGATCTGGCTCAAGATATGGACAAGAGAAGAGCTGTTGGAAATATGATAATGAGCCTTCTGGTTCTTGAGTAACTGCATAACTGGCGGCTTCTCAAGGAGGACTCAGCTCCATGGAGCTAGTTAGTTAGTTCGTCTAATATATCCTGGAAGCATCTGAGCGTAGTTCCAGAATGAATAAAATCGCTATTAAATCCTTAAGCCAAGGTTTATGTTCCAAAAATGGGATTGTAGAACCGTTCCTTGGATTATCAGCGTAATTAGTTTCTAGCATCAAAATCTTAAAAGTTTAATTGGATTCTAGGTGTATTGATCTGTTCTAAAACGATTTTGCAATGAATCTGATACAGATACAAGTTGTATAAGTAAAGAAATGTGGAAGATATTATTGTACGGAATGTTTCATATAACTTCTGATCAGGAAACTTGTATACTTCTTTCTGGGAAATATAACTCCTTAAATGATATCCATACATATACGAATCCCTCTGTTCAGTAACATTGGTTCACCTGTTTATTTTTCTGCTTGCACATCTGCGTCATTCCGAAGAACTGAACAGGAATTATCGCTTATTACGACTGATTACGTATTCTTCAGTTGCGTCGTAGTCGCAGAGTCAGATATTTCAGCCTTACATTAGCCATCATCACCTGAAAACATTTTCATTTCGACGTGGCTTGTTATAACTCAGTCCTTGAACTGACTGGCTACGTGATGGACAGCTGTCTCTCAGTTTTTCGGCAGACCGCCTATGGAGCCGACCCGGCTTCCTATACATTTCATAATGATGAACCTTCAGCAATCGATAAAGCTAACCATTCCCCCCAATCTAGCGCTGTGCTTAAGAATAAGTGGACTCAACTTTCTACAACATCTTCATGGCGTTGTATTTAAACACAGGGACCTCATTTCTTTGCCATTTTCTAGTTTATTTCATCGGAAAATTTCTACTGTTCCATATATTTAGACCATTATTTTGACTAACGGTGTGACTGTCGTTGTTTCATATCAAAAGTACAGTTTTTTTTCTTCTGTATAATTATGTTTCTCTCTCCCAAACTACCAAACAGTAAACACGATAAGTAACTCCATGGGGCCGGATGCTTTGTGGGAAACTCAGATGCTCAAGATGTACCCCGCCTTTTACGGAATCCGTGACTGTATTGCTATATTCATAATTGACGACCACTAGACCCTGTCGTAATTCAAATGAATCCATTCCACGCCCTCGTAAATTCATTTCGTTAATATTAATTTTAATAATATCGTCCAATTTACACCTAGTTTCCCAAGTTCTTTTTCTCGTTAAAAATGTAACACTGAAACAAAAACTTATGAGTAGAAATAATATCCTACTTTCCTTTCATAGGACACGGACCACACAGAAGAGAACACGTCTAATAATTCTTATGTTGTGTATGTAATCGTTGCCATGGTAAGGTTTTTAACAAGCCGTTGCCTAGTAACGACACGGGGATACACATACGGACACACAGACTAATGGGGGGATTCATGAAGTGCACCATGATATACATATCAAGTTTCATAAAGACCGGTTCATCCATTCAAAAGTTGATTGGGGGGTGCACACAGACAGCATGGTGATAGCATAGGCCTCCTTTTATTTCTTAAAATAAGGAAAGTAGGCTAATAATTCCTGTCATACATTTTCTTACCCTAGCACGTAAATTGCATGTCGAGTTCTGATAGAATTGATGTAACTACTCACCATCACTGTACCATCCTGCTCGTTTAGGATAGTGGTGTTCCTGTTGTCCAACCCGGTTCTGTTACCATAGCAGCACAGCTATATTTGAAATTATGAGCACAGATCTCCTGCCGTTTTTAATATTTTTCGTCGGCTTTTGTTCTTTTTTCTTATTCTCTATTATGTTCCCTCTGGTTCACTAGTACCACTTTTTATTCGCAAAGATTCCTTTGCACTGCGTGTTTGTGTTGTGATTTCTAACGAGCTCTTTACACAAAGGAATCCCAGTGGACTCACTCACTATGCCTTCTGGAGGCTGAAGTTTCATGAGATCGTCACATAAGTTTACTGTGGATAGTGGCAGAAGTAGCACTTCGGTCACTGAATGTGAGAAAGTGACAGAAGGATGGCAGAACACAAGGTATATTGGGACAAAGGCGAAAATTTCTTGTTGGTTCTGAGGCT
This sequence comes from Cryptotermes secundus, assembly GCF_002891405.2. Lineage (NCBI taxonomy): Eukaryota > Metazoa > Arthropoda > Insecta > Blattodea > Kalotermitidae > Cryptotermes > Cryptotermes secundus. The sequence goes on from NW_019739214.1 coordinate 1,639,036, forward strand.
CTCATTGATCTGACTACGAAGCATAATATATTCCGAAGATGGAAACAATATGTTCCTTCGAAACGTCGGTGAACATCTCCCAAACTATGCGGCATTACATCCTAGGAGATTCCTGCCAAGAGCACTTTCGTGCATAAACAACCACAGCATCCAGGAAGTTCTACAATTGAACACAGTGCTCAGTGAAGTATAGAGAAGTGGCTCTTCCAGCCCATTCAGGGCCCAGGCCTCCTATTCAGTTCCGTAATAATTTTAGACAGACGGTAGGACTCCTTGGACGAGTGATCAGCTCGTCGCAAGGCCGTTACTTAAACACAGGACAACACAAACAGAATAAACACATATACACATCAAATATCCATGCCCTGAGTGAGATTCGAGCCCACGATCCCAGCGTCCGAGCGAGCGAAGACAGTTCATGACTTAGGCAGCGCGGCTACTGTGACCGGCTAGTGTAATACCAGATACTTAAGAAAAGTGGAGAACCAGGCTAATGCACTAACAGTAAACCTACTAGACAACAGCAAACTACATATGCAGAGTCCCAACTCTGTCAGACATACCTGAGTAAAACCACTATACAAGAATTAAAATCATACATAAGTTAAGAAAGGAGTATACCTATGAATTACACCACTGGGCATAATAACGTACATTCACGAACCAGTACTTATTGAACATATACGTTTATTTCAGTTTATGCACATAGTAATAAATGTGTGGAAGAAATTGCTGCCAGTATCTGCAAGAAACATTAAGCGACAGATTACTTAGGCCTTTGTAGTTTCCTCCCCAATACATTGCTCGGCGTTTTATCGACGCAATAAAGGATGTCCGTGAAGTGTGGATTTTAAATCAGGGAGTATTCAATTCGAAGTTGCTGTGGTATATATTCGTGCAATATTCGTAACCCCCATCAGGAGTGGTTTCTCAGCTTTCGCGTATGTATATCACCAACTTTGCGAATGCTACACGTGATTGTCCTACGGGAGAAGCAAACTTTGGATGTGTCATAATGAAATTTATATTTACAGAAAACTCTTATATTGTAACATATACTTATAGTGGCGTATAGACGGGTTGAAAGGCAAGGACCGCGAAACTAACGAGACAACAACCGTTGTCAGCCACCGGCCAGCGCGCCAATATACTGGAAAGCAGTGTATTCTGCAGGGTCCTCGTCGATGGCTGCGCACGCAACAATGGATACGACAGAAATGAACGGTGTTTTCTACGCTGCTCGTGTCGAGGGGTTATAAGCGGGAAATATTTATAGCGTAGTTGTCTTGTGGCATATTTGCCAGACTGTAAGGTCGTAAGCAGATGACATTGTCAGAAACTATTACTAGGAAACGATTAATGAAGACATAGAAGACCTTGTGTGCACTGCAGTTACAGTGATCTTTAGAGTGTGTAAACTAATGAGGCTGTTATAAATATTTGTAGTTACGGTTATGTGTATAATTTGTCAATAAATCGAGTCACCAACCCAAACCCTGTCTATAGTCATTCATACACATGACAGTATTAATTAGCTCGAACCGAGCTATTTTACTCTGGCGGTAACAATTTGGATTTATGTTTTCGGAGGTTTCCGGTTAAAATCTCGGCCCAAACACCTCCTATCCCGATTGTAATATTTCGTCGTTTTCCTTAGTTCCTCCAGTAAAATTTTGAGTTCTGTCTCTATACAGAAAATAAAGAGTGTCTGTTTGTTCCGTTGTTCCTCTTTCGAAAAATCTGGCATGATGGAGGGGACCTTCGTGGGGTCGTGCATGGAGTCGAGTCGAACCAAATTTATTTCTCCGTCCCTTGCTCAATAAAAAATTCCCTGGGATCGTGACAACAAAGAGATTGTGCAAAATTTGATCGTGACAATGAGATCATGATAACAATGTGATTGTGGCGACAATGAGATCGTGGTAACAGGATCGTGACAACAGTGATGTGCCAAAATGGATCGTGATAACAATATGACCTTGGCAGCGATGTTTTGGTACCTATGTGATCGTGTCAACAATGAGATCATAAAAACAATGGTATTCTGAAATTCGAATTATCTTCAGCTGTTGCTAAGATACGGGAGAAACCCAGGCTATCTTCTGTCATTGTTAGGATACGTGGACACAGGAGAAAACTCAATAATATCTTCTGCTGTTGGTAGAATTTTTAAGCATTTTTGTTTCCTATAGGCATGCATTACGTCCAGGCAGTGTTATGTATGCTGTAATAATCCACGACCACTTTCTTTGATATTCATTAAAGTTCATCATTAAGCATCCTGCCAGTTGATTTTACGTAATCTTTGCAACTGACAGCATCGTTAAATTGTTATGAATAGTAAAACAAACATTTTACTCGAGCGAAGTTGATTTTAAAGGGTTCTGGCGATGGTGTATAACACTCAGAACCACTGGGTTTTTGGACTCTGTCCATCGTCCGGTATTCTATAAATTAGAAAACACAGCTTTTCGGAAACTGAATCTGTTTCAATCCTCAGGTGAGGGGAAAGATAGTTTGGTTAGCTCTTTCTAAGGGACCCAACTGAGTACGCCCCCCCCCCCACTTGAGGAAGGAAACAGATCCAGTTTCTGAAAAGCTGTATTTTCCAGTTTCTAGAATACCAGACGATGGTCAAAGTCCAAGAACCCAGTGATTCTCGGGCGAAGTTGTTGCCACTTCTGCTAGATACTGAGCCTGAGTCTCCTATTTCTGTTACAGCATCACCCCAGTGACCTGTGAACTTCCTCCGGTCATGTGACATCATGCCTCTCAACCCGGTTAAGAAAATAGGTAGGCTGCCATGCTGTACTGCAAACTTCAATAGTTACATTTTACTACTTCTTACAATTGAACAACAGGAGTTTTTGACACGATATGTCAGTTTCCTAATAAGCTATAATTTTGGTGCTTTGTGTATATATATATGATCAGTTAAATTGGCGATGCTGAGTAAATAATTAGAACGGTTGCTGAATAGATTCAGTACCACAAATCTCACTGCATGTCGCTTCGTGAATGCCGGTCTCTTGATGAATGTCTTATGTTATCATGCTAATTACATTTCCCTAGTTGGAACTATTAGTGTAGAAGAGCATGAGAGTACGTAATTATGCTGCAGAAATAAGCTCATTAGGCTGAAAACACAGTGGCCATGTCTGTCGTGCAAATAGTGGTCTTTGCGTATTCATTCTCTAAAAGTTCAGAAAGTTTCGTTCATGAAACGAGAATGAAAACGGACTGAAGACAGAAGGAAGTTTAGCGACACAAAGTAACCACGCATAACGTTTCAGTACAATTGTGTGTGCATTAGCTACTTGACGACTTACTCACACTACAGACTTAAAGAATTAATTTAGAACACCTAAGTGAATATACCTAGCAAGGAAATCTGGTGAAACATTGCAAGAAATCCGTGCACAGGGACTTTTATATTTTGATATGACTACTGAAACCCGGAATTATGGAGCGGAAGCAGACACCCATTCCTGAGCAAGGGCTCGGTAATCACATTTCTGCTGCAACGAATATTAACAAAGACTAGTTTCCGTTACAACGAATAATAATGAACAAATCGTTGATAGGTAGCAGGCCTCTAAACAAAGATTCCCATGAAGACGGAAGGAAGTAACTGTCTGACATAGCGGCCTCCGTAGTCTAGAGGTAACGTTCCCACCTCATGACTCGTAGTACGTGGGTTCAAATACCCGGCGGAGGTCGTCGAATTTTTAAGGGCGGAAAAATTCAGGGAACAAGTCCTCCGGGAGGGACTTTAAGCCGTGGATCCCGTGTCGTAGCTTTACGGCACGTAAAAGAACCTCATATCTCCTAAGGAGGTCACTGAGCCAAAATTGCGGACGTTTCCCGCCCAACAGCAGTCACTAATACCTCTGGTAGATGGGGGAAGCATTATAGATACTTCTCAGCCAGTAGAGCCGGTCTCGCTGGCTGGGCGGGACTGATGGTAAATACCAATACCGGTAGGATATAGAGACTGGTAGAAATCATAGAGGGAAGCACAGTGGACCAATACAGGTCTAAGTGCATGGGGAAACCGACCCTCTCCAAATAACTAAGTAACCAACTAACTAACTAACTAACTAACTGTCTGACATGTGACTTCTATTCGGGCCGCGGGACAGTTATAACATAGAGTTCATTCGTGAATTCGAGAGAGAGAGAGAGAGAGGGAGAGAGAGAGATGGGACACCCTCGTGTGGAGGCGGGGTCGAATACCTCCACCGTGACCCTGTGAGTCGTAGGAGGCGACGAAAAGGCAAGTCTCAAATCTGAGACAGTAAAATATGGTCGCGAGTCCCAAGGGACTCGGACCCGAGAAAGACCGCACTGGCAAGGGCCAGCAGCATATGCAGTCTTCTCGTCAGAGAGGGCCCCCCACAAAAATAAGACCGTAACTGTCAAACGATAACACTTAATATCTCCGACACCAAGACTTACTGACTGACTGACTGACTGGCTGATCGTCAAACGCAATGTATACGTAACTTTGACTTGAATTCGAGAGATAGATATCAGTGAGAGATTAGTCCGAGATTCTTCATAGAGGTTTGTCAGACAGACTTTGTTCAGAATGAGTTCAATGTCTGAGCTGCTATCATTGACTGTAATCGTAAAGAAGTGCCAGTAAACCCATCCACGAAATCCAGAACCCATTGTTATTAGACACGGGAACCCCTTATTCGTGACAATATCTTTTAACAGAGAAGCAGCACAGTACAAAAGGTAACAGTAAAAATGAGCAGTAATTATAGTCTACACTCCATCTACTATGCGAATGAGGTGCTTCATTGTCAGTTAATGACGTAGACCGTTACGTCATCATTAGAAGGTCACTAGATTCTGTTTTCAACATACTTCCGATATTCATAAGCAAGTGGGAAATTCTAAACGTACTTTGGGATTTGACAGAATCGTGACTATCAGCATGATGTTGTACAGAGTGATTTTAAATTACTGTTGGGTTTTCCGTGGCCTAAATTTTTCAAACCGAAAAAAAATAGAATAAAACTGCCAACGGAATATGAAAGTGTAACTCTAAAGTTTCCATTACTTATAGAATCAATACCGTAGAATGCTAAATCTTTATTATGGGTCTTTCATATTCCACTTGCAGTTTTAACTTATTGTTTCCGGTTTGAACATTACAGGCCACGGAAACCCCGACAGTAATTTAGAATCGCACTGTAGGTATACATGTGTATGTGCTGCATTTGAACAGAGAAAATCGAGTCTAGTAACCATGCAGCGGAATTCCGCGGTCCTTAACTAGGATTAACTCTTTACGGATGAATGTTGAAGGACGAAGGGAAAAGGAGTTACGAGGAAAGAGGACAGGAAGTTTAAGGAAACAGCATTACGTTTTCTGTTATCGTACTCTGGATATACAGCATTAGGCCTGTGCATGATGACCGACTATGGTGATTCATGGTCTTGTTCTTCTCTTCAGTCACTGCGACACATGCTGGGGTAATACTGAAAACAGAAGCTTCTTGCCATATCTTTCGCACCTCTGCATCCACACTCAGCATATTACTCGACACTACTTAAACGTCATGATAGAGAAAGTGTATCTAAATAAAGAAGGGGGAAAGAGAAGAGAAAATGGAGGAGCAGTAGTGACAGATGATACATTTTGGGGGAGAATATAATTATTTTGGTACTTTAAAAGTTCTTAGGCAATGCTCGTTCTTCCATCTGGTATAGGTACGTATGTTTGGTAAAAGTTAAAGTTATCCTTGTAACACACCGTGGAGGCTCATAGGGTTGTGAGACGTCGAGGCTTTCACATTTTCTAGACAGTCTGCTCACAGATGGGGGTGAGGTCAACCTTATTCGCTGGCTGCCATTTATCATCAGGAAGATCCCTGGTACTCATTTATGTTAGATCCGAGGGCCATAGTGCGGCTGGAAGGATTAGGTCAATTGAAAAATCTGACCTCATCGGCATTCGAACCTGCGACCTTTCGGTTTATAGCGTAGTGCCACAACCCATTACGCTACCGCGTGCCTCATGTTTAGTAAAGTTATCTGGGAAAATTACGAGCACATATTTTTTTCTCAAACCACGAGATGGAAGATTTTTTTTCCATGTATTATCATTTGCTGATTTTACGAATCTTAGCATGAAATTAAACCAAGGAGCCAAACAGGTTGGTCCGTTTCTAACGCTCTAAGCACTCATTGCCAAGGTGCTTGATTTGAATCTCGACCGGGACTCCGGCTATATTGATTTGCTGTTTCTTGTGGCTTTCGATAATCTCTGTAGATAAATTCCACTCTTAGGCCGCGATCGGCTTGCTTCAAATCCTTTGTCATTGATCAGTCATCCTACCATATATTGCTACATAATCTCGGTCGGTCGGGTAAATTTATGCTGGCCTTCGCCAGCACAGTCATTCTTTGTTCCGGGGTCCGCGGGACCCATGACCATGTTTTTATGTCTCACTCTAGTTGTATATAATGCCGATACTGAAAGCGTTGTTAAATTCCCCGCAGAAAAGAAGACAGAAACCGAGGAACTGAGCTACCTAACATATTGGAGGTGTACGTACCCTAACGGCAGTGTTACTGCATATGGAGATATGTCCGCTTTATCCTGCGCCTGCGGCAAGCATTTGCGGTGGATTTAAACTTCGTGCTATTAGTTGGGTACTGGACAGCCCATAAAATATGTATCTAGTTTGTACCTGTGATAATGGGGCACGAACCCATCCTTTGTAGTGCGCTAGATTCTGTTGGAAGGGGTCAATTATGGGACGGTTAGCTGTACGATTACTGTCACTAATATATATTTTAATGGAAATTACTTTATTTGGTTGTGTACCGTGCGTGTAATAATTAAGCTTATTTTAGTAATCTCCTTCATTTATGTGCCTACGTATTGCGCATGTATAGAAGTGACGACTTACAGTTGTTTGTATAAACATTATCCAGTTTGTATACTAAACACGTTTCTTCTTGCTCTATTGCAAGAGAAAAAATTCCATATATTTTTTATACACAACAGTCATCTTCATTTATGATTTCTCCGAGGCTATCAATTTATTTAAATATTCCATCACTAAAACATCATCTGCTGGGGTTAACCTATTTGAAAGTAATGGTTACTTACTTGGCCATAGCTCGAGCGAATAGTTGCTGGCTTCCCACCGCGGCGACCCGGGTTCGATCCCGAGGCTGGTCAAGTGGGATTTGTGGTGGACAAAGTGGCGCTGTGGCGGGTTTTCTCCGAGTACTTCGGTTTCCCCTGTCAGTCTTCATTCCACCAATTGCTCCACAATCACCCTCATCTATCATCTGGGGCTGGTACAATAGGCCAGAAGTGGCTGCAGTACAAGGGACTTAGTCCCACCCCACTAGCAATAAAAAAATACTTACTCATGGAGCTGAACCCTTCTTGAGAAGCCGCCAAATCTTCAGCTACTCAAGAATTTCCCGTTATTTTATGGAACCCGAAGGTTCATTACCGTGTTCTTAAGAGCACTGATCCCTATCCTGAGCCAGATCAATCCAATCCATACCATCCCATCTCTTCTCTCTAAGAACCATTTTAATATTGTCCGGAGAGTAATGGTTATATCTGATAAATTATGACTTGCATTCAGTTATTGTAATATACTCCACGAATCAAAGGAGCAGACAAGAAAGCAACATGAACTCTGTCATGAATCTTGCATGAAAGCCCACTGCCGCGATCCGCAATCGATAGACCTGACAATGACACATGACGTCTATGATTTTTTTTATTTCGAAAAATATTCGTGTACGTATATACAAAAATCGGAGAAGTTCATGGAGGTAGGCCTAGGCCCACTGGAGCTGTAGTGCCAAGGGGGAAAAAAATGTATATACAAAAATGTCGTTGGTAATATACATCCGGCCCTGTGTAGCACATTCCTGTAAACATCTTGTTCTATCATAGCGGTCACTCCGCGATTTTTGAACATCTCACTTAGCTCTGTTTTGCATGTAACTTCTTTTCCTTTTCCAAAGATACATCTAGGGATTATGTTTGTGAAGTAACAGACGCCTTGCACAAATCTCTTTCCCCTAGCCTTAAGAGCTCAGTAATTGACTTCGGGTATCCATCTTTTGCTGTTCTCAGACAAATTGTCCATCACTCTTGTCCGTCAGTCCTCGTGCACTTTACAGTCCCAAAAGACATGTTCCTCCGTTTGCAGCCCGTCACCTCATTCGCATTCGGCCGTGGAAACAGTGTTTAATCTACCTAAGCTTGTTTAAAGACTGGAGTGGCCTGCTCTCATACGCTGTACTGACACGAAGGCACGACGGTTCATTTTTATCTCGCGGAACCACGGAGACAAGCCGTTCCTGTGGAACCTTTCAACCTTTCTCCTCTGTCCCGTTTGGTGTTTTGTTAGAAATTGTGAACCTCCTCTTTGCCTGTATTAATTAGCGACATCTGTCGGAACGACTTAATTCATAGTGATAAATTATTTTAAATTGTGCTGGATTTGAGGTTGTCACAACGGTGACTGTGACATTGTGTAGTATGGTTTGAATTTCGAAAAATATCTGTGAAGGTAATCTTCCTTTGTAAGATGTGTGTAGAAGATGCAATGAGTGCCTTTTACACGTACCATGCTGGCTGACATATTCGGTCTTAACGCAGAACCTCGCGTTCTGGGGCAGGTTTTCTCCGAGTACTTCGGTTTCCTCTGCCCATCTTCATTCCACCAATTGCTCCAAGATCACCCTCACTTATCATCTGGGGCTGGTACAATACGCCAGAAGTGGCCGCAGTAAAAGGGACTTAGTACCACCCCAATAACAATAAAAAAAGTTATTCGTGTACACGTTACGTAATAAGATCAGGAAATTCATGTCCAGTTGAGCCTGATAATATGTGTTTTGTCATACAGAGGTATGAAACGACTAAACTAACTAACCAACTGACTCCATGGTACTGGACGTCTCTTGAGAAGCCGCCAGTAGCCCAACTACTTAAATATTTTCAAACATTTTATGGAGCTCGAAGGTTCATTACCGTGTTTGCAAGAGCCTCCACTGGTTCCTAGATATCACCCCGTCCTATCTCTCTCGAGATCCATCTTACTATTATCTTCCTACCTACATCCAGGTCTTCCTATTGGTCTTTTTCTTCTGGCTTTCTCACCGAAATCCTATATACCTTCGCTTCGCTGCTACATGCTACGCGTACTGCCCATCTCATCCTTCACTTGATCATTTTACTTATACTTGGAGAAGAGTACGAGTTATTCTCAGTGATGTTCGATTTTTAAATATCCCCAATCCTTCCAGCCGCACTATAGCCCTNCGCCATCTGTGAGCCGATTGTCGAGGCACTCAACGCCTTACAGCCACATGGGCATTCACGGCGTGTTACAGGGATAGCTTTACCTTTACCTCGCAGACCGCTGGCAAACGAAAGATCAGCAACCAACTCTGGCTAATTAGACTTAATGTTTTCATTCTAAACAACTAGAGAACGGGTGGGAATCGTTGGCACACTGAAGTATGGGATAACACAGATGCCGGGGGGAGGGGAGGATACCGGTCTGCAAATGGTAGCTTCTGAACCATCCGAACATTTAACATGGCTCAGTGTGGCTGATGTTTCCGACATTTTGGAGGTATGCGATTTCTCCTTCTTGAGAGTCGAAGTGGTAGGTTGATGATTTTCTGTGTAAGCAGCTATATGTGAGTAGGAGGAGATAGAGTGGCGAATTCTGGGTTGTCTGGACCATTAGGGAGAACGGGTCAGGAAAAATGTTCATACGGCTCTTTTAAGGGCCCAAGAGTACATACAAATCCCTTTGACAACTGACATTTTCGAGCTGTTGCCCGTCCGCTTGCTCATCAGGCGTAATGCTGTCAGTCTGGCGGAGTGAAGCGTAAAACGTGACACACATCCACAGCACATAACAACCAAAGAACTGAGTTAGCGTCAATAATTAAACACAGCAGAAGCCTAAAATCAGCAATGAGTTATCTTCTGTGGGCAGATGTATGGATGCTACGATTCCACGGTTTTGGTAAAAAAAAAGTTATTCCTGTACTTAACTAATTAAGCACTACGCCATGAAGACGTATGGGGGAGTGGATGTATAGATCCGCATTTTCTTCACCTCGGCACTAGTTGGAGGTGAGTGGACAGCTTCACGCCTCGGCCGCTTTACCCCCGGGGAAAGAGTCCCCAGTGCCCATTGGAAAAGAGGCTTGGTGAGCCCCAGAGCTCGTCTGGACGACGTAGAGATAGAAATTTCTTGACCCTACCGGGACTAGAACTCCGTCCCCTAAGTCGTCCATCCCGGAACCAGTCGTTATACCGACTACGCTACCCCGGCTCCCATGGTTTTGGTAACGCTTCATAAATTTGTAGATTCCATTAAATATTATCTTCCTCCTGTTTTGTTTGTACTGCAGTGTTGCTATGCTGGTACGGACAATGTCACCATAGCTTTATTCTGTCCTATTTATGTCACGTTTGTAGTCATTTTCCTGGATTCACAATTTCAATAATTATCTAGCATCACAATGCAACGAAATTTATATTCTAGTATTACTGATTTTTGCTTCGGTAAATGGTTATTGTGAACATTACCTGTACAGCTTTGTCCGTTGCAAAATCCTGCATGGCAGATTATTAAGTTGTTGATCCAGTTAAGCGAGAACAACATATAACATATGCAAATTTGCCCCTGATAAATAACAAAAGTTATATGATAAAGCTAACACGAGTCATGAAAAGTCCAGTATAATATTAGCTAGTAATCATGTTGTCACGTAGATACAGTTACATTTAATTACGTATGTGATGCATGTATAGCATACGTGTAATCTCTACGTAAAATATTAACAAGGAATAAGTCATAGTCATCTTATGACATTCCAGTCTTTAAAACAAAGTAATGCAGCGGAGTCGTTTGTGAGACGCTTGTCGTCTTTCAGTTAGTCAAGAAATTCCCAGTCCTTCATGAAACCCAAAGGATCGTTTCTGTGTTTATAAGAGCCTATTACTCTTCCCTACTCTAAGCCAGACAACTCAAGTCCAAATCTTTCCACCATGTTTCTGTAAGATTAATTTTGACATTGTGACCTGTATGCCTATTGCTAGGCAACGACTCGATAAACACGTGCCCGCGGTAAAGACGCCACAAAAATAGACAACACGTTTCCTATGTGGTCACGCCCCGAGGCCTGTGCTATGCAGTGGTGGGGTAAACACGCCTAAAACAATATGGGAAAATATAAGACGGTGTTTTCGTGGGATCCATGCAAATTGAGTATAAAGAAGAATTAAATCGATCAGCATAGTCGAGTAGAATCGTGTTTCAAGACATCAGTCTTCTGGGATATTAGCTTTGGAGCAGAGGAATTGAATTGAGTTGAGTCTTCGAATTGACAGTTGCGGAATAATGGAAAGAGAGAATTACTTACTTACTATTGGAGCTGAGCCCTTCTGGAGGAGCCGCCAATTCTGTAGCTACTCAAGAATTTCCCAGCATTTTATGGAACCCGAAGGTTCATTACCGTGTTCACAAGAGCCCTGAACTGGTCCCTATCCTGAGCCAGATCTATTCAATCCACACCATCCCATCCTATCTCTCTAAGATCCATTCTAATATTGTCCACCCACCTACGCCTTGGTCTTCCCTGTGGTCTCTTTCCTTCTGGCTTTCCCACCAATATCCTATGCGCATTCCTCGTCTCTCCCATTCGTGCTACATGACCTGCCCACCTCATCCTCCTTGACTTGATCATTCTAATTATACTTGGAGAAGAGTACAAGTTATGAAGCTCCTCATTATGCAGTTTTCTCCAACTTCAAATTAGACTGTGAAAGGAACACTTCACGTGTGATTTTAAGCGACTGTGAGACTGTTATAAATCCGTTGCCAGGATACGGCTAATGCGGACAGAACTCTAATGCCTGTGCAACGGCGAACTGCAAAGTGTGTAGATCAGCAATAACGCTGCTGTATTGCCTGTAGTCCCGTGTTGTGCTTGAATAAGGTGTGAATAAAGCCAATCATCCAATCCAGAACCCGTTAATAGTCATGCGCAGCAAACCCCAAATGGCGACAATATCCTCTCATCTACGGCTAGGTCTCCCAAGTTCTCTCTCCTTTCGAGTTTTTTCGACCAGTTTCAGTACACGTTTCTCATCATTCCCATGCTCGCGGTCGCTTCGTGTGTCTTGTTCTTGATTTTAGTCCCAAGAAATAAAAATAATAATAATTTAGTTCATTTATTAAAGACAAGAAAACAGCTAAAGACCAGTTACAAGTACTTTTTTTTCCTTGGCACTAAATCCCCAGTGGGCCTAGGCCTACCTCCATGAACTTCTCCGTTCACTTCGGTTTTTCTAGATCTTACACATTCGGTAGGACTCCTTGGGCGGGTGATCAGCTCGTCGCAAGGCCTCTACCTGTACACAAACACAGAAAAACGCACACACACACAAACTAAATATCCATGTCCTGAGTGGGATTCGAACCCACGATCCCTGTTTCTAAGCGAGCGAAGACAGTACCTGCCTTAGACCGCGCGGCTACCGTGACCGGCAGTTACAAGTATTAATAATAATAATAATAATAATAATAATAATAAATTGATTAGCTGACTACTAGCTAAAATTTTCCTTAAAACGTATACTTAGATGGTCTAGAAATGTTCACAGTCTGTGGATCGCCGATGTCTGCTACAAAAGGCCAGCATTGTACGTTGTTCCTTACCAGTTAATTATAATCCATATTTTCACACCATGTTTCTTTACTATCACCATCATCATCATCATCATCATCGTCTCCAATAAAGCTGTAGGCCTATTCTTTCGATATGTTTGTCTCACATCATTGGAATCTTATGCCTTTTGTATGGCGATTGAGCAACTTTGTAATTCGGTTTTTGGTATTATTTTCAAATATTTTAGCCTGTCGTTTTGACAGTTTATGCTATTCGTAGTCCTTCTCCATGTCTTTTTACGTTTGTAATATATACCCCGCTCCCGAGGGAATGTGTGTTTGTCTTTTCAGTTTTCCCTCAGTTGTTCCTTCGTAAACGTCCAGCATTCTGACCAATGTATAAACATGCACATGAGTTTCGCTGTGTAGAGAGGTAGTAAGAAATATTTTGAGGCCGAAGTAGTGTGTTGTTTTAGTTTCATATACCTCTTCTGAAATATAATTAGTTTAACAACACCACCATTGTGTTGTTCTAGAATTTAGTTATCTAAAATAATATTTATTCTTAGAGGCCCTGTTCTAAGTGCTATTAATTTGGTTTTGAGGTTTAGTTTTCATGTTGCACTCGTGGATTTTCTCTTAAGTCGTATTTTGATCAGGCAAATACGTAGAGAAATGAGTACATGTTCAAGATTCAACTGATGTATCCAAAATTGAAAATAAATGTTTATTTTATATTTTCAAACATAGGAGACCTTACTTTTGGAATTACCCTCGTAAAATCCGATTATTATAAAATAAAAGAGTAGATTGTGAAGGGTTCTGACGGCGGTATATGACCCTAGGAATTCCTGGGTTGTTTAATTTGTTCATCTTACTGTGTTAGAAAAACACTGTAGAACACAACGTTTCGAAAACTGGGTCTCTTTCCGTTCTGAGGCGAGTGTGCGGGATGCATGCACTCTGTTGGGTTCGTTAGAAGAAGCTAACCTCAATCACCAGCCCTTGGTCCAGCCATTCATTTTCTGAAACGTCGTGTTCTCTAGCGTTTTTAGAATACAGGGCAATAGACAGTGTCCAGAAACCCAGCGATTCCGAAATAAACGAGTATTTGCATTTCACGGCGGCCGAAGATACTAAAATATTCTCGGGATATCAGCCGGGGCAGATGGTATAAAATGACACATTTCAGTGATAAATTGCAGACCCTGATGATTGGGGCAGAAATGGTCCCTGAAACGTCGGCCTCTTTTTAATAACTAACATGTCTGATAGCCCGAGAAGATTTTAATGAAACTTAATTAAACGAATATCATCTAATAAAAGTCCTGAGATCTCCTTTCTGCCATTTTGTAAAACTGTTGTCTGAGTGCCATTTCTAGTAACCATTTGAATATTATCTTTCCAATTTCGTCTGTCTTCCCTTTGGTTCTTTTCAATAAGAACAGCATGTATATATCTCACCTAGTACCTGCGTATCCCTCACTTGCTCCTTCAGTAAGCTAAATAATCATTCTATTATTATTATTATCGTCATCGTCGTTATTATAATCATCACTCATCAGAAATATTAATGGGTCTGCTAGCAAAAACGATATGCCTGCTTCCTGTTCATATGATGCGCGGTTCTCACAGCGGTGGTTATGAAGTGTTCTGTCTACTGGGATATGTAGCACTGTGTAATCTGTTGAAAGTCAAGAGTCATTTCGGAGGAAACGTCTCCTGCTTCTTCAGGGTAGAAGAATAAGCCAAGAAAGAAATGAGCTGAAGCTTTGCTTGGTACCTGCTTCACGCTGGTTTCTTACTTGACGTGTACTTCGACCCTGAAAATGGAGGTGATATGTTTCCCCGTAGTGTCGGACTACACGGCCCTGTATCGCAGAAGGCAGAACATTTCCTGATTCTCATTCTTTCGAAATGATGGAAGTTGCGAATATTAGGTTTATCGTAACAAGTACTGGACTTCCAAAACTGAACGCTAGTACAGAAGTATGGATATTTCACTAAATACAGTACATACAAGTAACTTATGGCTCGAAGAATAATATGATTTGTTTAATATTTGATTGTGTTCATTGATACAGTAGGCCAAAGAAATCATGAAGTATCCTGCAGTAAATTGTACCATGAAATGAATTCACTCGTGGCATGTGCTGTTTCCAATCTTTCAGTATAGCCTTTGTCATTCTCATGTTAAAGAATGACTGCCTGCAATTCAGCATACTTTGCTGGACGCATGAACTGTCGTGTTGATCTGTGGGTGGATGGATAACTATGTTATAGGCGTATGAAGTAGCCATTACGTGACACATTGATGCACATGTGAAGAGACGGGTACACACAGAAAGTCATGTAAATGGCATAATAGTAATTCCTCATCGGAAAACTATACCTGTTCTGAAAGTTATTGCCTTCTGGGATTTGCTATAGTCTCATAGGCATTTTCGTTTGAAATGCGGTGCCATGTAGTCTGACACACATTTAGTAACTAAATTCTAAAGGGTTTTGACGATTGTGTATAACATTGAGAATTACTGAGTTTTCGGGCTTTGTCCGTCTTCCGGTATTTCAAAAACTAGAAAATACAACGTTTCAGAGACTGGATCTGTTTCTGTCCTCAGGTGAGGGGGGACACTTACTCTGTTGGTTCCCTTTGAAAGAACTGTGCCAATTGAGGTTAGCTCTTTCTAAGGTACCCATTAGGGTAAGTGTGCCCCCTCACCTGAGGACGGAAACAGACCCAGCTTCCGAAACGTTGTTTTTAGAATAGCGGACGAAGGACAAAGTCCGAAACCCCAGTAATTCTGACACACATTTGTTAAGGTTTTGAAAGGCCCGTCGTATATCCTGAAGTTAAATTCTGTAAATTTTGCCGAAATGTTTGTCGATATATACCAGACTACATGGTGTCACATTTTAAAATCCAGCCCTCTTCACAGCCACCACTGCAAGAACCACAAAACTCACATACGATAATTGTGCTTGCTACACTTACTGTGTAAACGATGTACTTCAGCGGTACCATTCCTAATCGACCCTCTGACCCTGACCAGAATGTCGTACTCGAGATTTAGGCTCTGGCTCGAATCCCAGTGAGACCGGCCTCTGTTAGAGGAGGACGTACGAAAAGGAAAAAGGAAAACGAACAGAGGCATACAGGACGAGGAACGTAAAGAGGAAGGAAGAGTGGCCTGGAGCTGGAACAGACAACTAAAAATTTGAAGGATTCTGGTTTAAATCGTCCCGTCCCTTGCAGCACTGCTATTGCTGTTTGCTGCAGCTGGGATTGATTTTTTTTTCAATATTGTATGCAGTATGACACAAAGTAGACTAAGCAGTCCACAGCTGTTGTTGAGCGCCTGCCGTGCGTCTGTTTCTCGAACCCTTGCTGTGAGGCCCATCTGAGGCGAATAGAAACACCTGAGGTCCCCCGGCCTAGCAGCAAAATGGGTCTTAGAATGGGGTGCCATGGATGATCCATGGCTTAGGATAGGGACCAGTGGAGTGATCTTGTGAACACGGTAAGAAACCTTATGGTTTTATAAAATGTTGATAAATTCTTGAGTACCAGCACAACTTGCAGGTTAGGGCTCAGCAAGATGGATGTAGTACTTAGTTACGTGTAAGAATTCTAACATCCTGAACGTTCCATGAACATAGTTCATATGAAATTCAACAGTTAGTAATCTTACTAATAATCCGTACTTCATATAATTCCTCTAAAGTCTCTAAAATCCTCATTGGTCCTCATAAATAATGCTGAGTCATGCGTCTCTTTAATCATATTAAAACTGTGAATGCATGCATGTTTTACGTTTCCCAGAGAGATCGCCAATGCATGAAGACCACGCTTGTTACTCGCTAATTCTTGAGGCAGTTTCATCTGTAGCATGGTGCCTCATTACTGTTTACCCGTCGTGAGGTTTTTAGCCGACAAAGAACTGTGAAACAGTATGAATAAAAATAAATTACAATTGTTTTCATCTTCCTTCTTCTGACCCGCTGTTCCCGCTCTGTAGGGATTACTGCCGGGTTCTGTAAAGCTAATACACGACATACAAGTACACCGTATTGAGAACTCGGTTATTTGAAGTGGGATTTGCAATGTGCAAAGGTCTAACGGAGCAGGTTTAATTCACTTCACACACTTTGTTTCTCACCTACAGTAAAACTCTCTTCCCTCACTCGCTTTCAGCTGCGTAGTAGAAGAACGTGAACATGAAAGGAACATCAAGTCTCGTTTATTTGCAAGTAAACTGAAACACTCAAAGTCTAACGGTCTCCCTATCACCGTCTTCACATAAATACTTCGTGTGTTAGACCGAATAGAGGGCGAGCTTTGGGTTTTGTTCTTGTTTCAACTTCTTCTTCGTCAAATATTGATTCTTAGAAAAGAAGGATCGCCTTAGTTTTGGGCCCTTAAGAATAAATATAATATTTGACACGACGCCTGAAAGTCGGAATAGTGGAGCCGGAGGAGATGTTCAGTTGAAGTAGTGCAGTGATTGACTCTGTTTGTGTTTCACTGAGTTGCATTGTGCATCGTCTTGAAGTGCAGGAGCCCAGTTCAAGCGCCCTAAGAACATGTTTACGAAACAAGAACAACGCTCCTGGATAAAAATTGAAGTTACCCGAGGTCGTAGTGCACAAAACTGTTATCAAGGACTGCGAGAAGCATGTGGTGATGCTGCTTTGCCATATCGCACGGTGGCACGATTGGTGAAACTGTTCCGTGAAGGGAGGGATGCCGTTCAGGACAGCCGTCGTTCAAGACGACCCCATGTTGACAACCACACAATTCGGCTTCTTGATTCCTTGCTGGATGTCGATAGTCGAAGGGCCGCGCGGGAGTTAGCTGCTGAGGTGGGCGTATGTCACAAAACCGTGCTCCATATTCTGCACGATATTCTTGGATACCGCAAAATTGCAGCGCGTTGGTTACCCCATGCAATGTCCGAGGTGCAACAATGGCAACGTTATGCAATTGCACAGGACTTGTTGGACCGGTACCAGAGGGAAGGTGACGACTTCCTTGGATGGATCGTCACTCTGGACGAAACTTGGGCTAGCTCATATGAACCGCACTTGAAGCGACAATCAAATGAATGGAAGCATCCTGGCTCTCCTCGTCCAAAGAAAGTGCGCCCTACGCAGAGTAATGTGAAGGCGATGTTCATTATGGCATATGACACTGATGGAGTGATACTGCACCACACTGTACCTCAACGACAGACAGTAAACGCTGCCTACTACTGCAATTTCCTGCATAATCATATTCGTCCAGCACTCAGGAGAAAGCGACGACACTTGTTGGCAACGAACACCTTCATCCTTCATGACAATGCAAGGGCTCATACTGCTGACGCTGTCAAGGATCTCCTTCGCCGCTGGCGATGGGAGATACTGCAACATCCGCCATACTCACCCGATATGAGTCCCTGCGATTGCGGTATCTTTGCCAAAATGAAAGAACCTCTGCTAGGGACACGTTGCAACACAAGAGAGGAGATTATTCGTGCTGTAGGGCGGTCACTGCTGGACATCAACAGAAGTGGACGCACTGATGGTGTACGACGCCTTCCACAAATTTGGCAGAAAGTGGTACATATGGGGGGCGATTATACTGAAGGAATGTAAGTGTGTTTACCTCAGGTAATAAAGTCATTTCAGAACTATAGAGGTGTTTCCACTACTTTTTATCCGACCTATATATTTACTTTTGCCTACAACCCATACAACTAAATGACGTATTCAATTTTGCTATTTTCTCTCGTTGAAGAAATATGGGGGTCCCCTTATGTTTGGACTTACACGGTATGTCAAACATCATACGTAATTTTGCCTGCCAAATCTATGACTTACACTATCGAGGATGTATTATGCAGAGCTTGTAAAATATTGTGTGTTTGTTTCTCACGATGTAGCTTCGGGACGGACCCAAAAGGAAACACAGCTTCCCACAATTCCTGCATTGTTGCATGACGTCACAATCGGGGCGTACGCAAAGAGAACACCACTCCCAGCAGTACTTCCATTGGCTACGTTGCCTGGCGTGACGCACCCATTGTTGCGTCACTCTTTATTGTGCAATAACGTAATATCGGACATCTTCTCTGATTAAACTATTCCAGCTTTAAGCTGATATGCCACAATATTTTAACGTCTACACTTAATCTATTTTATCGTTATGACTGGATAACTTCTTACACTAATGCCCATATTCATTGCAAAGCAAGCAGCTTCTGTTGTTGAATCTCTGAAGATTGCCCATAAGGGCCGAAACATGTAAGTCCATATCATTAAATGGATTATTTATATAAAACTAATTTACACTGGATGGCTTGTCATTCCAAGATTATATATTGTATCTCACAAAAGAATTTTACAAAGAACCGAAGGGCAGTTCTTTATATTGTCCGTTCGGTTGCTCTACAAATTCACTCTCACTCACTCACTCACTCATTGAGCTGAGCCCTTCTTGAGAAGCCGCCAATTGTGCAGCTACTCTAGAACTTTCAAGCAAATTATGGAACCTGAAGGTTCATTTCTGTGTTCACTAGAGCCCTCCACTGGTCCCTATCCTCAGCCAGATGAATCCAATCCTTACCATCCTTTCCTACCTCTCTAAGATCCATTTTATTATTGCTCACCCACTTACGTCTTGGTCTTCCTAGTGGTCTCTTTCCTTCTGGCTTTCCCACAAATATTCTATATTCAATCCTCTTCGCCCCCATTCGTGTTACATGCCCTGCCCATCTGATCCTCCTTGACTTGATCATTCTAATTATACTTGGAGAAGAGTATAAGTTATGAAGTTTTCTCCAGCCTCCTGTCACTTCATTTTCCTTCGGTCCAAATATTCTCCTCAGCACCCTGTTCTCAAACACCCTCAGTCTATTTTACTCCTTTAATGACAGATGCCAAGCTTCACACCCGTACAGAACCACAGGCAAAATTATAAATTGTATATTCCAATTTTTACGTTTCTAGACAGCGGACAAGAAGACAAAAGTTTCTGGACTCAACGTAGCAAGCCTTACCCGAGTTTAGAAGTTAACGAAAATGTATGTAAATATAACGCACTTATGTATAAAGTGTGATAACAGTGTGAAGTGCTCGTTCGCTGTCACTTCTTAGCGTAAGCTAATGCTTTTTGTATTGATGTGAGCTAACGAGCAGTGTATGGTGTTGGATAAGCCTTGACCTATACTGGCGTGATAAGGCGCATGCGCCTACGCCCGTCTACGTCTCCTCGTGGGGCACAGCCGTGCGTCGTGGGGCAGGACCGCTTTCCAGTATCGGACGGACCGAATAAGTGAGTGAGATACCAATGTTCGCCGCGAAGCCGGTAGACAGTAGAGTAACCCCTTCAGTGTGTGATTCAGCGGTAAAGCTGGGTATCACGGCGTCGGTTACAACGTAGTCGCCCGCGGTTTCAAGTCAGTTGCGGCCTCCAAAGGGGGATGCGGCAACAACCCAACCATGCAGGTAGGTTCCTCCTAACTTCATGGAGCAGAATTCTTCTTCAGAAGCTGATATTCGCCCCGCTGATAAAAAAAGTCCCTCCTTTAATGAAATCAAACGGTTCATGACCTATTCAAAATATCTCGTGGGGTCCAGTGCACAGTCACGCTAAGTTTCTTCAAAACCTTGTTTTAGTGTAATTCTGTCATCTATGCCCAAGTATTCTAAGTGGCTGCTCCCGTCAAGATTTCCCTACAGAAATTTTGTATGTATGTCGTGTCGTCATGTATGACGCCATAATCTCCACCCATGCTTTCGTCTTTTATTTCCTCACCATAGTATCTATCGAAGAGGTAACATCATGAAGCGCCTCATGTACTGTTATCTCTGGCGTACTGTTATCCCCCACCAGGTCTGGATATTCTCCTCAGAACTTCGTTGTAAAATGTACTCGTATATTCTCCAAGGGGTAAAGCTGTGTAAGAATGGTATCAAATCGTGCTCTTTTGTGACATTTGCGCCATGTACTATGATACGAGTTTGGTGACGTTTCGGAGGAACGGACTGACTGTTTCTTCAGGGTTGAAGAGGAGGCCCAGCAAAGAAAGGAGTAAACTTCAAGAGTTCTTGCTGCTTGTCTGCTTCCATGATGGGCATACTCTTCGGCCCTGTAGATGGAGGTAGTACTTTCCAGCGAAGAGTATGTAAAATCTTACCACAGCTTCACAGTCAAGACGATAGCATGCGCTCTTGATTATATTTGATTTCTTACTTTATCTTAATGCCCTTTATCAGTTGCACAGTCTACATAGATCTGAACGATGAAGTGGGAAGGCTGTGGCGGAAAACAGCCGTGGCTTATTTTAAAGTAATTTTATAGCGTTTATTTGGTAAGACTGAGAAAACCCATGATTGCCTCACCCGCGATTGTAATTGTCTGTAGTATTTTTACCTTGAAGGTGTTTTTCTTTACTTAATTTATCAACACATTATCACGTAGCTGTCTCTATGTAATTTAAGCCCAACTAAGATCGTAAGAAGTCCATAGAGAGGTTCTCTATTTGACCGTCTACCGGACCAAGATTCGAACCGAAGACCTATCAGATGCGAAGTAAATATATTCGAACACATCTTTCGGTGTCGAATCGTTATCGCATCTTTCCAGAATTCTCTTAACCAATCTGTTTCTATGGCTCACTAAAAAATTTCACTATACAGTAGAATAAGGATTTACAACCATTGTAGAAATTACATTAATTTTTAGTATAATTTAACAAGTGTTTAAAGCGCAGTATACCCAGTATTCCATGAAATTATGAAGTGTAATTCACGTTATGTAATACTTTAGTGCGAGAAAAAGAACAATTTTTTTCCACGAGGTTACAAGGTGCTTTTTCTGCTATTGTAAAGTTATGAATAAGTCCGTATTTTTTATGTAAGATACTTGCACATGTATTTACAGTTTCTTGGCACGATAAGGCAGAAACTTTCCCATAACATTATGCATGGTATTCCTGCCAAGTAAAAAAATTTATTCTCAGTGTTTTAAATTATAGGATACCCTAAATTATTGCTGCAGAAACTCTAGTAACTATAATGTAGCTTTCTTAGTTTCGAAAAATTGGCATCTTAAACGGTATTTTAACAGCATATAATTTGCCGCGGCATATAAAAATGTTTTTATCTTCATATAAGATAATTTTTACCGAAAAAATATACTAAGAAAATTTTCAGATTTTCACAGTTGCATGATTCTGATGTGGATCCTGCTTTTGGGCGATGGTGCCTTTCGGATTACCGTTGTCTCGAACATCATTGAGTTTTCTTCCTACATAAAGAAGTGTGCCCTTCAAATGGCTATAGTTTTAGTTTAACTTCCATTGAATGTCGACCAGTCAGGCGGATCAGCAGCCATCGACATTTACGACCTGTACTGTATCGGCAGGCGCCTTTGAAGATGGACACAGTAACGATTTCCGAAACATCGGCAGTGCAGCAATCATCAGTTCTCAATGACAAGTTAAGCAGCCTATATCAAGAAGTATAGAAACAGCTGCTACGAACCCGCCCGTCGATGCATCCATTGGTCTCAGAGCGAAACTTAGATTACTGCATTTTGGTGCCGACTTCATTTTTATCTCAGATCACTTGTCATTATATATTATAAATAAGACACTATACTGAGATCTTTTACTTTAAGCAAGATTTATTTATTCTATGACAGCAAAGGCAAAAAAATTGTTATCAAGATACTTTTAGGCTCTAACTTGCCTTGTAGCTTCCTCTGTCTTAGTGTAACAAAATCGCGCCCTCCCATAATATCAGGACCAATGTGTAAGGTTGAGAAACGTGTTTATCCCTGTAATGTAAATACCCCGAGTGTGCGTTTGTGGTGACTGCTTTGCAGTATGAGTTGTGAATTCTTAGTCATCTTCTCGAAATTAAATCAGTTAAAATATACTATCGCCAATTAAAATTGAAATAGAACGGTGATATAATTTAACATTTTGGCATGTAAACCCGTTGCTAGGCCATGGCCGCGAAGTAAACAATTATACAACAGCCATTGCTAAGTAACGGTTTCACAAGCAAACATATTTCCATTGCAAAAATTGCAATGAAACAGAGGAACTGCGTTTTCTTCGCGGTCTGTGCCGAGATGTTTTAAGCAAAACAAATCATTTGAGAGAAAGCGAGTCAGGCTGTTATAATTACTGTTTTACAGTCTGTTACCAAGAAACATCTAGTGGAAACAGAAGACTTTTATGTGAGTTGTGGTTACAGTGACAATTTGAATGTGATATTCAGTGAGACTGTTATAATTAATATTTTAAAAGCCGTTACCAGGAAACGTCTAGTGAAGACAGAAGACTTTTACGTGAGCTGTGCTTACAATGATATTTGGAGTGTGTGGTTCAGTGAGACTGTTATAGTTGCTTGTGGTGGCGATCTGTAAGTGGTCAGTAGATCCGATATCCAATCCTAAACCCCATCGAGCGGTACTCTGACACGTGACAATATTTAAAACAACTCTGCGTGGGAAACATTTGAAGAAATATATCTGATTAACTAGTGCGACATTTGCAAAACGATTTACAACAGAAAAATCGTTAGGATTATCTTAAATTAACTTCAGAGAGGAAAACAAAAATGTGCCTTTGGTAAATCGGTTTACTTCTTCAGAAGTCTGCCATGCTCATTGTGATCTCACACGAAAGAGATACACAAGTAATAATGTCACATGCAGGGCCTATAACTTAAAGAAAAAGGATATTACTAACCCCGTGTGGAGGCCGGGTCTAATACCTCGAACGTCACCCTGCGAGCCGTAGGAGGCGTCGAAAACGGAGGTCTCGAGTATGAAAGAGCAAAATATGGTCGCGAATCCCAAGGGACTCGGACCCGAGAATGATTGCGCTACCATTACAATGTCATGAATATAAAAATCTTTTACAATTGTAAAAGCTTAGCCTTTAACAATTACAGCGATGTGCCTGAATTTTTTAAAATATTTATAAATTATTATAATTACTTTATTTACAAGTATGGTTTAAGAAACTGGAACCAATTTGGTTCGTGCCCTTTATATTACTTCTCTTTAAAGGAAGATGAGTGTCCACCACGTCCTGGTTCCGTTGTTTGAAGAACAGGACTCCGTGTCGTCCTATTGTTGGGGCCGCATGTATTGTTATGTCCTCTGAAGATGATCGCCCCGACCGAAACATGTCAAGGATGAAAGATTAAAAAGGAGAAAAAACAATTATCAATCACACTGGACGGATATGATAATCTTTTATACTGCAGTAACGAGTTGTACAATAAGTTGCTTATAATAAATTTAAAACAATAATTTACTGAAAGCGTTACAGTCTAGATTTACGTAGTGAGTAGCTTCATGATCGGTAGGCCCGTACGTAACTTTGATATTAAGGAGACTACTTCCAACGAAGACGATATGGGCTGAGCACATAACGCGTGGTAATATTTTCCGAGTTATTTAAAGACGCTTTTTCGGCATCGAGACTATATAGCGCAAGATGGTGGATGAATTGAAAATGACTGAAAAGGAAGCGGGCTTACATTAATCGAAGTACTGTCCAGACATTTGCCTGGAGGGGCTGAAATAGCCACGAAAGTTTACAGTTATACGTCGGTTTTCCGGCCAGGATTCTAACCGAGTAGTACTCGAATATACGTTTAGAGCGTTACCGCTAGACCAACCTGTTCGGTGGACACGCAGAAATAAATGATGCGATCGTAGCAAAAGGAAGCAGACATATTGAACGGCATAAACGAGAATAATAGGATAATATTAAAACTGATCTTGAATGAAAATTACTTAAAAGGTGAATGTGTTTCAACGGCTCAGGACAAGACCCGTTGGTGGGGTTTTGAGGAACGATAATAAGTTCTCATGTTCCACAAGAGGAGGGCCAGGACTAGGACCACATGAGTGAATATCAACATTCTAAAGTAGATCTTGTCCTTCGATTATATTTGAAATATGAGCCAATGTACTGTAAAAAAGTAAAGTCCCTGCGTTTAACTGATTACGCACTAATCCATGAAAACGTATGGCGGAGCCGATATACGAGTATAGCTCCATACATTTTTTGCCTCGACACTAATTGAAACTGAGTGGTAAGCTTCACGCTTTGGCCGCTTTATCGCTAGGGAAGGAGCCCAAAATATCCATCGGATAGGATACCGAATGAGCCCCAGGACCGGCATGGACGACATGTATAGAAGAAAAACCTTGCTCCTACCGTGACTCGAACTGAGATCCCTCGGCCTTCCAGCCCATAGCCAATCGTTATACCCGGCCCCCTTACATACCATAATAATACATGATAAGCATAGTGAGATGTGTATACCCGTTGCTAGGCAACGACTCGATAAACATTCCCGTACAAGCGTACGCGCGCTACAATAGGACTTCCATTTCTAGGCAACTCGTCAGTAAACCTCAGGAACAGAGGCTGCGTTTTCTTGGGGTCCGTGCAGAGTGGTTATAAGGAAGTGTTCGGCAGGATATAGCAGTAGTTGAGAAGTGAAGAATCGAGGTTCGGGACGCCACCCTCCCCGGGTATGAGCTTGTACTTGAGTTTTCGTTCGAGTCTCCGGAATTCGCAGCTGCAGAATAGTGACAAGAAAGGAATTAGACTGTAAAAAGAAGACTTCATGTGTGATTTGAAGTGACAGTGAGACTGTTATAAATCCGTTGCCAGGAGACGACTAGTGAAGACTGAGAATCCTGGTGCATGTGCATTGGTGAACTGTAACTTGTTAAATAAGGGGTAGCGCTGTATTGCCTGTAGTCCCGAGTTCTGTGTGTCAATAAATCCAATCCAAACCCCGTCTTATAAGTCACGCAAACACCCCTACATCTGGCAATAGCTATGAAATTTAAAGTTGCCGCGGTTGTGAAGAATTGCGTCATAATCTCGAGGGTTATGACACCTACCAATCCGAAAAATATCGAAACCCTGAAAACAATCTCAAAATGGCACAGACTTATTTTTCGGAGAGTTATGACATTATGAAACAATTGCTTTGTACTACCTAACTCCAAAGTACATAACATTGTTTTCACGTAACTATCGTTTCTCATGGTAAGAAAAGTGGATTAAATGATAGATGGGTAGTAAGTCTCCTCACTAAGCTGGTTAGTAGCAATGGAGAACTGCACTACACAGCAGACACGTCACCCTTCTGGAATCCGGAGCCGAGAGATTATCAGATGATTCACGAGAACACAAAACTTCATATGTTCATATGTAGAATTTGAAGTGGCACGCGGTAACGTAGTGGTGCGTAGCGTAGGCACTACGCTGCAAGTTGTAAGGGAGATTGTGAAGAGAAGACTTGGTCAGTGCAGTCGAAGAATCCCCACTGATAGAAGCCGTTACCAGGGAAAGGCTGGTGAGGACACAGCAGACTGGAAAAGTTAGCGTGTGCTGTAGCGATATGTAAAGTGTGGAGATCAGCGATGGCGCTATAATTGAGTGTAGCCACGAGTAGTGTCTTAAAGTGGTCAATAAATGGAATCTTCAGTCCAAAACCCCGTCGATAGTCACTCATACACGTGACAATATTTTTCTATAAATAGAGCAATGCTGTCATAAACATAAATAATGCCATGGTTTCGATTTGAGTTTCAGTTTCATTTAGCACATTACATGGTAGTATGTCTGCATAACATCAGGTTCATATATTTTTCTGTAAGCCTAATTATATTGAGCCAGCCACTGTGTTTTACCACTACATTACAACTCTACTCTCCACTCCCGTTCTACTTTCATATTTCTGTTCTCCTTTATGAACCCGAATAAGTATCTTCCAATATTGTTTAACTGCATTATTTATACAATTTTTACTGTCCTCTTCTAATTCCTCATTTATCATTAAGGGAGGAACAGACAGGGTGTGTGAGAACAGGGCGTTGAGGAAGTTGGAGAATACTGCATAATGAGGAGCTTCATAGCTTGTACTCTTCTCCAAGTATAATTAGAATGATCAAGTCAAGGAGAATGAGATGGGCGAGGCATACAACACGAATGAGGGAGACCAGGAATGCATATAGGATATTGGTGGGAAACCGAGAAGGAAAGAGATTACTGGGAAGACCAAGGCGTATGTGGGTGGACAATATTAAAATTGATCTTAGAGAGATGGGATGGTATTAATTGGATTGATCTGGCTCAGGATAGGGACCAGTGGAGAGCTGTTGTGAACACAGTAATTAACCTTCGGGTTCCATAAAATGCTGGGAAATTTGGCTTCTCCTCAAGAAGGGCTCAGCTCCATAAGTAAGTAAGTAAGTAATTCTTCATTTATACTGAACCACACGCTGCATAAAAATTCCTTTCTCCATTTTTCCGTTTCAGAAAAATTTAATCTGTCGGCTTTGAAGATACGTTGTACTTGATGGACGCGCTGTTATCTCAGACTGTTAGTTGCCTGCTTCCTACCAAGATGATGCTGGTTAAATTCAAGGCTAGGTGATATGAGATTTTGTGGTCCACAAAGTGGCAGTGGGGCAGGATTTTTCCGAGTATTTGGTGTTCCCTTAATAATTCTCATTCCGCCGATTGTTCATGTTCATTAGTCATCTTGTCTTCGACTGTAATAGTTTCAACATTTACAGCATCGTTAAATAGCAGACAGACAAACGTCATACTTGGTTTCATTAAATATATTGGATTGATTTCTCATGGTTTTTGGAAACATCATTGCTTTGTCACGAGTATCTGTATAATCTATTGAACAAAGCTCTCAAAATTAAGAACAGCCAATTCTACATATTCCGATAATGGAAAGCGCAATCGCACGACAAAACAAGGCGGAATTTTCTCTCTCTCTTCCTTTCTAATGTTATCAGTTACCACTGGAAAAGTTCAAAACCAATTAGCGAATTCCAACGGCAAAATGAATATGCGAGTGTCAGTTCCATAAGCTCAACTTTGATTGTATTATTACGAAACTTTTAACAGTACATTTCCAGTTAAATAATGTTATGATAATATGAAATTGATCAGTGTTATAAATTAATTTGCTCTGTAGGTCTAATATAACAGCAGGAAAAGAAAGACATGTGTATATTTACAAGTTAAAGAAAGAAAAGTGTTTGGTTATTATGGGCAGTCCTTTCAAGCTTGATAAGGTTTTTGAAAGCCTTTAAAGAAAAAAAAAAAAGGAAAAGCTATCCCTGTAACAGGCCGTGAAGGCCCATAGGGTTGTGAGACGTCGAGGCTCCCACATCTTCTAGACAGTCGTCTCACAGATGGCAGTGAGATTGTCAGTCTTACGTTCCGGCCGCCATTTATCCCCCAGGAAAATCCCTGGTACTCATTTCCGTTAAAGGCTAAGTCAAACCCAGGGCCATAGTGCGGTGAGAAGGATTAGGCCAATTGAAAAAATCCAATGACCTCATCGGAACTCGAACCCGCGATCTTCCAGCTTATAGCACAGTGCCTGAACCAACTACGCTCCGCGTGTCCCTCAGCGACACCTAATTTTCCGTATCAGTTTTAAACTGTAATAAAAGTTGAAATGGATTGAAAAATGAGATATAACAATTTAATCGTCAGCAGATATTTTCAGCTTGTCACCTTTTCTTTCTGTCATTATACGGCCCTGGATACTCCATTACAAAATTAAACTAGCATAGACGGAGAATTACAGGGACGCTAATGCCACCACCGTGTTCGAATTGGGATAGGGAATTGGTTACTTTAAAGAAGTAACATAACCGCAAAAAGTGCTGCATTATAATGCGTAATCTAATAGCTCGTATTATGAAGTATTGTAGGCCTGATGGAACGCAGTGCAGTTATGGAGCTATTGAACCAGACAGAGCCCTCCTTGAGAAGCAGTCGTTCATACAAATATTATGGGTTTGAACATTATCCATCGTCTTGTCGTCCTGTTTATTTTTCAAAACACATCTGAGTAGGTTTTACCTGAAGACGGAGACAGACTCCGGTTTCCGAAACGTTGGGTTTTGAAAAATAAACAGGACTGTGTTTTAGATAAAGACAGGAGATTGATAATGTCCAAAAAACGTAATATTTTACTGATGTACAACCTTACCATTATTTCCACCCCAATTCTTGAATATTCATTTTAATATTATCTTAACTTACACCTAGGTCTCAAGGTAAAGGTAAAGTTGTCCCTGTGCTCAACGAATGAAGCACTACGGCATTGAGGCGTATGGGGAAGTGGAGGTGTATATCCACATTTTGTTTGCCTCGCAGTAGTTGGAGGTGAGTGGTCAGCTTCACGTCCCCGCCGCTTTACCACCAGGGAAATAGCCCGCGGTACCCATTGGAGAGGAGGTTTGGGTGGAACCCAGAGCCGGTCTGGACGTTTGGAGAAGAGAAAATTCTTGACCCGAACTCTCGTAACCGGTCCCTATACCGACTGCGCCACCGGCTCCTCGCCTAGGTCTCAAAGTTAGTCTTTTCAAGTATTCTAAAATTCTGTTTGCATTTTTTGTAGGGAATAAACCCTGCCTATCTCATTATCTTTGTTCTGATCACCCCCCCCCAAAAGAAAAAGCATATTGTAACGTTTATATTGTTCTGGAACAGTTATTTACAGCTTGTCATAACCTTGACGTCAGTTTGTTCATGTTCGTTACAGTTACAGTTGTGCACTGTTGTACAGTTCTGTTCTTACAGTCACCATCTTGCGTCTGACAGTACGAAACTTGCTGCTTGCTGCACTCATCACGTACTGTTCCACAACACACGAACACTACACGCTACTCTTAAGCACATAATAACTATACAGCCCCTCCTTGCTTCTCGACTGTGGGTTTATATATATACGTATACTGGAGCCGGAGTAGTGCAGGCAGTATAGCGACTGGTTACAGGCTGGAGGGCCGAGTCACTGTAGAGGCAGCCGGAATACTGCAGTCAGTATAGCGACTGGTTACATACAGGCTGGATGGCCGAGTCCCTGTAGAGGCAAGATTTTCCTCCTCTCCACGTGTTCCAGACCGGTTCTAGGGTTCACACAGCCTCGTATCCAATGAGTGCCGGGGGATCTTTCCCCGGGGTCAAAGCGGCCCGTACGTAAAGACGGCCACTTACCTCCAACTGGTGCCGAGGTGAAGAATACATGGATCTATACATCCACTCCCTCATATGTTTTCATGGCGTAGTGCTTAATTAGTTAAGCACAGGAAAAACTTTTACTTTTTAATATTTATATAATAGTCTGCGAGAGGCGAGGTACACAGAGTTTCTGGAAGTTGGAAGAAGAGGAGGGGGCAGTATGAAAGTTTTGCGGCGATGCGTGCGCACACACTGTGATGTCATCCCTCTTCCCACCCACACCCAGTCCGTGAAACAGTATTTAGTAAAGTGTGTGGATATTGGAACATTCTGCTCTTTGATATGTTACTGGGACGAAGAGTCTTGATATTCAAATGGAAATCTTTTTTTCATATCCGTTTATGAAGCATTTTTTACCCCTATCATGAAAATGAGTCGTAGCTGCCTATTTTGCATTTAAAATGCTCTTGAAGAATTATATGGGGTTTTCTTTTAACATACAGACCTTCTTTCCAAAAAGTCTGATATATTTTTTGGACTTATTTTAGTAATAGACCTCATCCGCCATTACACAAAGTTCAAAATAAAAAATATCCCTATTCAGGTTACTGTAAAACTGGCCGTGTGTACGTCTAAGCTG
Source organism: Cryptotermes secundus (assembly GCF_002891405.2). Classification (NCBI taxonomy): domain Eukaryota; kingdom Metazoa; phylum Arthropoda; class Insecta; order Blattodea; family Kalotermitidae; genus Cryptotermes; species Cryptotermes secundus. The sequence continues at coordinate 1,669,395 of NW_019739214.1, forward strand.
AAGGTAAAAATGAACTTTTTTGCTCAGTGCCCAACCACCACGCTATACGTTCCAGTGTCCATTGCCTGGAAAACTACTTGAAGCAAATCTAAAGAGACAGGTTAGGTCAGTGACAGGGCATGTACTTTACGTTCTGGTCTTGCGAAATTTGTATCCCTGTAGATACTCGTACAATAACAAGGCCGAGCTGAAGGTACTTTAATAGCAACAGAACTTTCATACATCTATCTATCCTTCCGTCTATATGTGTATCTAACTATGGCTCCGCCGGTCACGGTAGCCGAGCGGTCTAAGACATGTACTGTCTTCGCTCGCACGGAAGCCGGGATCGTGGGTTCGAATCCCACTCAGAGCATGGATGTTTAGTTTGTGTGTGTGCGTTTTTCTGTGTTTGTGTACAGGTAGAGGTCTTGCGACGAGCTGATCACCCGCCCAAGGAGTCCTACCGAACGTGTAAGATCTAGAAAAACCGAAGTGAACGGAGAAGTTCATGGAGGTAGGCCTAGGCCCACTGGGGCTGTAGTGTCAAGGGAAAAAAAACTATGACTCTACAGCCATTTGTTGAACCTTAAGCGTTTTTCCGTTCCTTGATCCTGTTCGTAGCCAGTAGAACTCCTTGGACGGGGCATCGGTCTGTCGCAAGGCCGCTACCTACACACAAGAAAACACAAACAGAATAAACGCACAGAGACAACCATGCCTTGACTTCTGTTCGAACCCACGAGCCCAGTGTTCGAGCGAGCGAAGACAGTTCATGCCTTAGATCTTCGGCCATTGTGATCGGCAGTTTCATGCAAGGCTACCAGACTATTATAAATACATAAAGCCCATCAAGTTATTTTGAAACGTGGTCAATAACTCAGTATTAATTTAGACACAGAAAATGTAATTTGTTGCTATGGAGTTATTTTCATGAAACTGTTGTCGACGAGGTTTGTTTACCCATTCCTTGAATTATGTGCTCAAATGCGGTGAAGTCCAACATAATACGTATTGGTCGTACAGGGTGATTCTAAATTATTGTCGGGGTTTCCGTAGCCTATAAACGGAAACCCGGACAGTCATTTAGAATCAACCTGCTATTTTCTTAATGTTGTCCTTACGTGATATTTAATACATGAATTAAGCGTGAAACATTATACTACCTATCACTCTCTAATATTCACTATATTACATTGGTATTTCCAAGAAGCAGGTTGAACTATATTCGGGAAATCTAATTAACTCAAGATTTATGGCATGAATCAATGTTTATCATCCGATTGTCCGCCTACCGCTACTGTTCTTCGCCTTACTTTATGTCGGTCTACAAATTCTAATTATCATTGTACATTTTTTTCCCCCTTGGCACTACAGCCCCAGTGGGCCTAGCCCTACCTCCACGAACTTCTCCGTTCACTTCGGTTTTTCTAGATCTTACACGTTCGGTAGGACTCCTTGGGCGGGTGATCAGCTCGTCGCAAGGCCTCTACCTGTACACAAACACAGAAAAACGCANAAAACGCGCACACAAAACTAAACATCCATGCCCTGAATGGAATTCGAACCCACGATCCCGGTTTCCAAGCGAGCGAAGACAGTACGTGCCTTAGACCGCTCGGCTACCGTGATCGGCTATCATTGTACATAGACGTATATATTGCTGTAGCTCGAGAGGTGGGAGTCATGCATTCTGATGATAACTCCAACATTGGCACGTCATTGGACACGGTGGTGACAGTCCCCTCCACCTCCCAGTCTCGTCTCCCGAGATCTCTCCTATAGCTGAAGTCTTTATGTCTTCATAACCACAGCTCCGAGAACAGCAAACCTTGCATATTAATGTTATCTTCCATGTTCCTCTCGATCTTCAGTACTCCAAACAGATGTTCTCCAAGAAGTTACTCCGCCAGAATTCTGTACGCACTCAATTTCTCATTCTTCCTAACCACATAATCAGCATCTTATAACCTTCTAAGTTCCATTGCCCGAGTTCGACTTAAAATCACGTTATATAATATTGTCACGTATAGGGATGACTATAGACGGGGTTTGGATTGGTGAATACATTCAATGACCACTTTGCACTCACGAATCTTGACTGCACTTCACAGATCACTGACATACACAGACTAGTGTCCTCAGTCTCATCCTTTATTATTAACGGCATGCTAATGTATAATATTAGTCTCCACTAGCCGTTTCCTGGAAACGGATTTTCACACAGGATCTATAAAAGTCACTAAAATACACATTATAATTATCACACCCGTCTTCTCTTCACAGTCACGCTCTTGCAACTAACCCTTTTCTTCACAACCTCTCGTACGGAACTGCCTCTCAACTGACAACTGTCTTTGTCAGAGTCAGAGTTACGAGTACTTTACGACTGGCGGTTTGCCGCCAATCAGTTCGCCTTAACGAATAGAAATAAATATAAAATTGATTTGAAACAGATGAAACAGATTTGCATTCCACTTAAAGCCTGTAAACATGGCTGTCTGGTAGACAAGATGTTGGAAGATCAAGAAGAAGGTGGAAAGAGACCAAACAATATTAGGGGCCGGAACAGGCGACTCGTCTAATCCGCGAACAGACTATGGTGATGATTATTATTGAAATTTCGCTCATAAGTCCACTTAAACACGAGGTACAAATATTTAAAATGCATAGAAAACTAGCTTCGTGGCTTCGTTTCCAGTACAAATGTCATATCGTTTAAAGATTTACAGTGAAATAATTGCAGTTTATTCTGAGAACCGTACATTCTGTGAGACAAATGAAAAGGTTCGCTCGCGGATTTCTTCTTGTCTTCTACCCTGAAGATGGAGGCGATATGTTTCTCCGAAACGTCGGTTAACACAATTTCTACACGGGGCCACATTCCAGAAGACGGCTTTCTTCATAGTCACTGCCGTGGAAACCTCAAATCTTACAAATGAAAAGCGTTTGAATTTTAGCGTGTAGGTACGTACAGTTATAGGTGAACCGGCGTAGCATGGCCGACAAATGCAGAGGACACTGCTATCGTTCATGCCCGATTAATGACTCTCCGGGAGCAAGTTCTATCAAGTACGGCAGACTGCTGCTTAATCAACAGAACAGCCCGTGATGAGTAACTTTTCTTAGGGGAGGGGGTGGATTTAGAAGTTTCAAAACCCAACGCTGGCCTCAAGCCAAGTGGTAACAATTATAAACTTACATTAAGATTTTAAGCGAAAAATAATTAGTACTAATGAAATTAAAAATATTAATATACAATGTGTCCACAGAGTTCTGTCGGGTTTTTTTTTTTAAATTGTGGCTCACAAACAAATTGAGCTAGTCACATGCGCTTTGCGGCAGATCATAGTGAAACTCTGGAAGTTTTTTACTGACCTCAGTAGACCTCGATGTGTACTCCCTTGGCAGCACGGAGAACGTCCAGACGATATTCGAGCTCTTGCCATGTTCTGTGGAGCACGTCCACTGGAATAGCCGGGATCGCATTCCTGATACGGGTCTTCAGGTCATCAAGTCCCTTAACTGGTGTTCGGAACGCACTGCTCTTGATATACTCGTAACCCCCACAGGAAGAAATCCGCGTTCCTAGACAGGATATTCCCAGGAAGATGGATCGGCAGCGACTGTCAAATGCCTTGGCCTCCACGTTCGCCAGACATAACACCACTGTAGTTTATAAATTTGCAATTTATTTTTAAGGATGGACGTACGTCAGTAGCTCCCTCCCCCGCCAAGCGTTTTCTTTGCCACCAAGTTCTCACCATTTGGATATAATAATAGCAACTAGGAGTCTTTAGTCATCGAATCAATTTCCAAATTTACTTTTCATCACCTTCGTTTTCTGAAAGAACTGTTGACAATCACACATCTACCTACCTACCTACCTACCTATCTACCTACCTGCCTGCCTGCCTGCCTATCTACGGCTCTACAGTTCTTTTGTTGGACTTTGGCCTCTTTTCAGTTTCTTGATCTTTTACACCGTTGGTAGGACTCCTTGGACAGGGGATCAGTCCGTCACAAGGCAGCTACCTGCACACAGAACAACACAAACACAGAATAACTGCACATATCAATGTCTCAAGTGGGATTTGAACCCACGACCCCAGTTTTCGAGCGCCTTAGACCGCGCCGCCACTGTGATCGGCACTCAATCAAATATTCCTCTGAGAAAAACTTGCCATTCGCCGCACTTGAACTTTATCACCAGCTAAGCAGAGTAATAAATAAAATACGTATTCACTAAATACTTTGAGAAAGGAAAATTAGTCTCATTGAGCAGGTCGTAGTCTCATTGAGCAGGTCGGTGTAGAAGTAATCCTCTGTACTTGCATTGCTAGGTGTTCGTTTCGAATCTCGACTGGAGCATCTGCTAACCAGAGGGAGGTCTTTCTCGGTCCTTCAAGGCAAAGTCGGGTTAGTAGCTCCAATAGGGCACAGTCATTTTCCTACAAATCATTTAATATACACCATCATTCGCCTCTCATCCTGCCATCCAACGCTGTATATATCCAACACTGAAATCGTCCATGATTTATTCCAGCCGTCTTACAGTGCATATACTCATCCACTTCACTCTTCACTCCTGCACTACATGTTTCGGCACAAAGGTGCCATCTTCAGGTGCTTTTCGATTTACGTTAAACTACTCCACTGCATGCCTTGCTGTTTTCATACTAAAATAACTAAAATATATGTTCATCATATATATTGGTAAATATTAAACATTAAAAATATTAAAACTGTTCAGGATTTTTTATCCCTACGTCGCATCTCAATACGCGAGTCACACCTATCCTCTTCTATCGGAGCACTCTTCCTACTTT